>NC_081524.1:8370926-8658426 GCF_030273125.1 Centropristis striata | reverse complement strand
TTGCATCAGTGTCACGCTCCTGATCCTGTCTGTCTGTGTGTGAGAGAGATTTTTTTCATAAGGTTTGTTTTTGTGCTGTCAGTCGAAGGGGGATATGATTAGAACGGATGCTTCCTGCAGAGTGTGTATCAGTGTCACGGCAGCGTCCACTGATAGACGCGCAGCCTAATGCTGTTGGACTTAAGTGTAAAAGCTCGTCTCCACTCCCAGGGGACATACGCACGCTGCGCCCAACAGCCAATTTCCACCCGTCGCCTCTCGCCGCTCGCCGTCCTCGCTTCCCTTACGCTTTCACACCTCTCCGTCTTTCTTCCTTTGTCGCTCACAATCATTGGCCACGTCCTGCTCTCTTTCAACTCTGTCACCAAGCTGTGACGCGCTCCACGCCATTTCATATCCATTTACCTCTCCATCTCCCGTCGTCTCTGTCAGCCTCTCTCTAATTGTGTTTTTCCTTCCATCTTGCCATCTCGCTGGTCTCATTTCTTCTTTGCCTCTTGCTCATTTCATGCATTTCTCGGTGCACCCTCACTTTTATGTGCAGCAACTTATTCCCGTCTCTTTGTCCCTGTTTCCTTCTTATCTAGCTCTCCTTTCATGTACTTTTCCATCTCAGTCTTTACCTACGCTGAAGTGCATCTAAATCTTTATCAGCTCATAAGCCCTTTCAGAACCATAGGATGTCTACTCTCAATCCGCTGATACATTTTCCTGCACGAAATGGTAAAATGTGAGGTTGATCGTTATTTAACATTTCCAGGCAATTTCCCTTGTTTAATTATGGCAGGAAACCTCAGGGCTGCAAATAATGATTATTTCATCAGGGGAAAAAAGACAGTCATTATAAATAAAATTCAGGTCATCACAAATTACATAGCGGAGGACCTCTGGCAGTCAGGAGGCTTTATCGGACAACTAAATTGCCAGAGTAACCAAAGTTCACTAGATTTAGCAGGTTTTTTTTCCTGTCGATGTCTTTGCCTGAATATTTTTTCACCTGATAATTTATAGGCGGAAAAACCTGCATGAACAACAGTCCAGCTCTAATTACATCTGTGTAGTGGTGTAGAGCTAGAGAGTTTTCACAAGGCGACACTTATTTCTCTTTTACTGCCTTTTCATGAAACGGTTTTGATGAGTTGCAATTATATAACGCGTTAGTTGGAGCTAATTATAGCATTAATTAAAAAATAAACTGAAAACAGAACAACTCAATAACAAGGCTTCATTGCTTGCCATCGACCCCGGCAACTGTTGTCTGAGTTGGTTTATGAGGCGTTTATCCTTTGGTCTTTCAAACACAAGCGGAGCAACAGAAAGCTTTGAATGGCTGTAATCAACCTCTGCTTTATTATGCTGAGCAGAACTTTTGTTAATGAAACAAAATTACCTCAGTAGGGAACTAAGGAAGCACTTGAAATTAAACTGTCCAGGTGAGTCATTTTTATGGAACAAATAGCGGAGAAACACACCCACATAGACTGCGTTTTGTCCAACATTGTAAATGATATCTCTCATAACGACTTTCAGCACGGTCGCATAGAGAAGAAGGATCCTTATCGTATCCTTGTGTGCCAGATGGGGAGCCAGTTTGGACCAGAAACATTGCACTTCTTTAAGGTGATAAATAAGAAACAATAACAGCAGTAGTTGACAGTGTTTGGAGTCTTTTGGGAGAGATACTGACTTTCATAGGAAATGAACAAAACCTGATGATTTGTAGATTGTGCTGCTCTCAGTGTGAACACAAAGTGCAATGTTTAAGAGTCTTATTCTGCTAGAATATTATTTGTACATCAAATTACACTTTGTCAGGGCTGAAACTGGTGCTGGGAATCATTTAAACAGTTATAATAGCACTACTCCATCTGATTCCTTTTTTTGTCTACTTCATTCGATAACCATCATGCGAATGGAAACATTCAGTTGCAGAAAATTCAGTCCTCCCCATCCAGTTGATTGCATTACACTTTAAACTGCCAACTCCATAAAATACACTGCACTTGACTTCAGGATACTACACTGTATTGGTTGTAGCTGTTGCGTTATCTAGTCGAACGTTGAGTGAAATTGAAGAATGGTTATTGTGATTGGCTGCGAGCAAAACCATACAAATACACATCTCTTTGTAGATCTGGCTGCAAAAAAGGATCATATACGTGTATTGTTTCACTAGAGGAGTTACAGTAATACTTGGTATTAGGTCATTTTGGTTGATAAGTCAAAGGCATTAAGGTCAGATACCCAACCCTATATGCAGCTAAAAATTATTTTTATTTTTGGCTACAGTTATCAATAGTTAATAGTTTATTTTCTTATTAATCAATGGTCCTGTTGAATACTCATTTCTGATTGGCTACAGGGTGTCCATTTACTAAGTTGCAATAAAATATTTTTTACCTCTTTCCATGAATGTAAATGTGTGTAAAATGTAAAATGATTGTGACAATGTGATTTATTATATATATATATTTCCTTTATTTAACCAGGTAAAAAGCCTAAAAAAAATGTGTTTTTCAAGAGAGACCTGCCCAAGATAGCAGCATAAAAAAGGGACAAGTTACAACATTAAACACAGTTATCAAAGACATTAAATACAAACACCAGCCATCACAACAACACCGAAGGAGCCTCAGTAGCTGACTTATATGTAGCAGTCACACTGACCAAGGGAAGCGATGTCTTTGTCCTTTAAAATCGATTGTGATTAGACAGTTTCAAGTCCTTTTGCAAATTGTTCCATGATAAAGAGGCGTAACTAAAAGCTTTCTTACCTAACTCAGTTCTCGCTCTTGGCTCCAGCATCTGTAGAGTATTTTGAGAGCGTAGACCATGTTGAGTTTGGTTTTGACACATGTATGTACACAGGTATGAGGGAAGAATAGATTTATAGATAAAAGCGAACTAATGAGGTAGCCTGCTAACATACAAAGACAGCATTTCAGCCGTGGCATACAGAGTACAATGATGTGTGATTTTCACAGCCTGTAATGAAACACAGAGCACAATGATCAACACAGTCTAACTTCTTAAGACTCTGATTAGTTGCATTCATAAAAAGCAGATCACCATAGTCCAGCAGAGGCAAGGAAGTTGCAGAAATCCAATTTTTCTTTGACTGATAAGAGAAGCAAGATTTGTTTCTGAAAAAGAATCCTAATTTTAGTTTCAGTTTTGTCAGAAGACAATTAACAGAGGATTGCAGCTAAAAAAACAAGATTTTTCCAACTTTCTGGGCAACCGTGTAGTTTTGATAGACCAATTATTTGTATGCAAACATTGTCAAATTGTTCGCATACAAAAAAACAAAACAGATCGCCAATAAAAACACTGAAAGAAAACTAGTGAGCAAAAAAGAACTTTCTCACAGGACTTTTTCTTTATTTTACTGTTGAAATGCTGTCGATACTATAAAAACCTGTCACTCGGGGATAGGCAAGTATATGCTGCCAAACTGACATGGGAGAATGGGGTGGTGATGGTATTCGGTAGAAATGAAGACTTTTATTAGTTCCTTTTTTGGTTTTGGCAGCTCACAGCACAACACAACATGTTCAAAACAGATTACAACTCTTCCTGTGATCAGAGTTTTCTCATGTATTTAAGCCGACTTCTGAGTCTTTCTGCAACCCGCATGCATTCACAATTGTGTGTGTCGCTAGAGTGACGTGTTCTGATAAGGGGTCTATTAAACTGTCTGCTCACTGTTGGTAGTAACCATATCAACAGGGATGCAGCCAAAGCCTCTGTTTACAATTTATTGTAATTAAGTGTCGTCCTTTACTGCCTCAGGACACCACAGGACTGTAACACACAAGCTGCAATAAGTACATCTCTGACCCTACTGCTAAAAACACTTTTAGAAGTACTAGTGCAGTGAAGTATGTATTCGTTAGCATGCTAATTGTGAGATAGCACATTACGCAGTATGCTGCACTAAAAGTACATTAACATGAACCCAATTAGCTCATATACTATATTGCATGTAAGTATCTCATATCAATGATTATAGGCATTATGCTAAGCAACATGAATGTCATCCCTGAATTACAAAGTAATGCAACATAAGAAGTGAATAAAGCTAAATCTCCGCTTAGCATGCTAATTGCGAATAACAGAATTTGCACATTACATGCAGACCACTACAAAGTTTGCAACTCCATAAAATACTTACTTTTCATAAGGTACGCGCACCATCCAGCACATACACATTGAACATTGATATTCGCTGGAAACTATTCAAATATTATTGGAAAATCAAACCTTGTATCGCACTTTAAAACTCCTAAAGATAGGTAGGCTAAATAGACTTACAGATGAGATGAGTCAGGGTGGAAATCCAGAGTGAATTGTGTTAGTGACCAGGTGTAGGCCTATCACACAATGGGGCGGAGCTCCCCTAAAAGGCGTCCGATCAGAAACAGTGCAATGCCACAACACGTCCTATGTAAATAATGATATTTTGAAAAATGAATTAAAAAAGCTTCAAAATCGAGGATGCACACCTTCGTGCCATGCGCAAGCCACATACGAAATCTTCGGTCAGTCTGACTAACGGTCAGAGAGATATGTCCTAGACACACACACACACACACACACACACACACACACACACACACACACACACACACAAACAAACACACACACAGACGCTTCTTGCTTTTATAGATAGATGTAAAGTGATACTTTACATAAGTGATCATCTCACATCTAATTTGCTATGGAACTCGCTGCTTTAGGCAGCAGCCGACCGTACAGCATCGGGTAATGTTTGTGCTTGAAAATCTTGATATTGATTTAGGGACAGTGACACTGCTGGATAGCTAGTGTTGTGGAAAATCACTGAAGAAACAATACTCGATGAGAAGTCACCAAAATTAAATACTGGAGAGGAAGAACTTGTCTTTGTCAATTAATTAAATCTTTCAAGATGAGAGCAAATTGTACAGAGTGTCAGATACAGTCTGCAGGCTCTGCGTTCAGCACAAGTCATTGATGCATACAAAGTGTGTGTGTAAGAGAAGAGAGAGTCATTGTTTGACGAAGAACACCTGCAGACCTCGCTGCAGCCTTGATGCAAGTAGAGGCTTTCACTATTCATTGTTAAAAACAGTTCAGTACTTGAGAATAATCTTGGTCTGTCACTAAGACACAAAAGGTTATATTGAAGACAGTTTGAATGCTATTAATGTTCCTATTACACTAGCTAGTCTTGTCGTTGAATATACTGTCATATTCAGTGGTGGAATGTAATTAAGTGCATTTACTCAAGTACTGCACTTAAGTACAATTTAGAGGTATGTGTGCTTTACTTGAGTATTTCCATTTAATGTAACTTTATACTTCTACTCCACTAGATTTTGAGGCAAATATTGTACTTTTTACTCCACTACATTTAGCTGACAGCTTTAGTTACTTCACAGCTCAAAATTTAACATTAAATATGATATATTTACTTGATTCCTATGGTCTATGTCTAGTACCATCAGGTTGAATGCACTTATTGTAAGTCGCTTTGGACAAAAGCGTCTGCTAAATGACATGTAATGTAATGTAATGTAATTTTGAAATAATTTGACATTTTTTAAAACTTTATTTTGATTTAAATAAACTAAAATTAGATTTTAGTTCAAATGAACCATAATATGCTGCTTACATAAATGCACCAATACAAAAAATATATTTAGAATATACAGTCATGGAAAATTTAAATGCTAATATCTAGCCATTTTCCATGGTTTTCTTGATAATAACAAAAATCACTAACAAGAAAACCATGGAAAATGTCTAGATATCAGCTCTTAAATTAAACTCTTATGAGCTATTTATGTTATTATCATTATATTTGTCCAAACAAATGCACCTTCAGTTGTACCAGGCATTAAAATGAACAAGACAGCAAGGAGAAAACAAGGGTGGTCTAATAATTTTTTTCCATGACTGTGTAACAATGTGAGTGGTTCCATTCTGCATAACAAGTACTTTTACTTTTAATACTTTAAGTACATTTTGATGCTGATACTTTTGTATTTTTACTTCAGTAAATTTTGTATGCAGGACTTTTACTTGCAATGGAGTAAAACAAAGTGTGGCATTAGTATTTTTACCTAAGTAAAGGATCTGAATACATTTTCCACCACTGGTTATATTATATTTACTGGTGTCAATCATACTCCGGCTGGATGAAAGGACTAGTTGTTACAATCTCTAGTGTTTGCACCATTACTGATTCCATGAGGAGTTCTTGAAGATGGCTGCCATAAGACTAACCACCAACCCCCAAGACACGACAGGTTGGCCCACTGCAGGTTGATCAAGCCTGGGTGTGTCCCGTGGTTAGCTGTTCACCTTGGCAGCCCAGACGATGTCGGCCAGCTCTTTGATTGCTTGTCTGTGAGCTTGTCCCCTCACTCCAATCTGAAGTTTTTATTTTGCACAATAATACGACAAAAACGAAAAGGATAAGAAATAACAACAAAAGGGAGTTACAGGGTAGCGGCAAGAAACCCAAAAGGGGTTTTACAGGGCCTCTACCTATATTAAAATACACAAGTTAAATTAAAAACAAGTAACTATGAAAAGAAAATAATAATAATAAAGCAAAATTATTATAATATAAAAAAATAAAATAAAACGAAAGTGTAGAAATGTGTGTGTGCATGTGTGCGCGAGCACATACAATCTCCCTCAGGAGTTTTGATATTATTGACTATGAATCCTGTTAGCATGACGTTAGCATTCTGGCTAACAGCTGAGCATACTGGGAATATTTCCTGTTGGAAAGTCGTATCGAAGGTTTGACGTATTTAATAGAGTAGTGAACAGCATTTTCATTGCACAAGAATGGAAGGATGATAATGACTGGCATTAGTCAAACCCTTTAGATTTTCATACAAAACCAATTAAATAAAAATGAATAGTGTTACTTTTTTAATGCCGTTTGAGGTGTCCTTCATCAGGGATTAATTCATTAATAATCCATTTATTGCTGATAATGGAAACATCCTAATTTGATTTTTCAAGAGGAATGTTATTTCTACAGTTTTAAAATTTAAAACTGACTATTGATTTGTTGCAGCTGTTTGGCGAAGGCCGTCTTCTGTCTGGACACGTCTGTGCTGCTGTGCACAAAGCAAAGTCCATGAAGATATGGTTTTCTGAGTTTATAGTTGAAGAATTTGACTGGCTCTGACACAGAGCCCTGACCTCGACCCCATCAAACAATTTCAGGATGATTTGGAGCGCACAACATCAGTGGCGCGACCTCGCTAATGCTTTTGTGGCTGAATGGGAGCCAATCCTTGCAGCCAGGCTCCCAAATCTCTTGGAAAGCCTCCCTGGAGCAGAGAAGGCTGTTGCGGCAGCATATTCAAGGGACACTTGGCTTATTTGGCTTTGGAGGAGCTTTGTCTAGTCTGAGAACCAAAACCTGCTTTTCAGTTTAGAAGTGTGAAGTTTGAAAGATGATGGCGTCTGCCAGGCAAGAAGGGGTCTAATGAGAATAAGTCATTGAGTTGGATTATAGGAAACGAGTGCAGGGGCCGTAGGAAGTATGTATTCATATAGTGGGAGATTAAGTAGATTTTTCAATTATGGCCAAATGAGGTTGTGTGTGAAAGTGGGATGTACAATGAGGTGTAATACACTTGCGTAGTGTTAATATACAAAGTGTATAATGGGTAATACATGGTGTATATATAAAGAGACACAGAAATATCTATAAAAAAAAAAAAGAAACGTAATCATTAAACATGGTTAGACACATGCAGCACAAATAGATGAATGTGAATAACAGAATTTGCATATTACATGCAGACCACTACAACGTCTGCAACTCCATAAAACACTTACTTTTCATAAGGTACCACACCATCCAGCACATACACATTGAACATTGATATTCGCTGGAAACTATTTGAATATTATTGGAAAATCCAACCTTGTAGCACACTTTAAGACTCTAGACTTACAGATGAGATGAGTCAGGGTGGAAATCCAGAGTGAATTGTGTTACTGACCAGGTGTAGGCCTATCACACAATGGGGCGGAGCTCCCCTAAAAGGCGTCACATCAGAAACAGTGCAATGCTGAAACACGTCCTACGTAAATAATGATATTTTGAAAATTGAATTAAAAAATCTTCAGTATCAAGAATGCACAGCTTCGTGCCATGCACAAGCCACATATGAAATCTGAGGTCAGTCTGACTAACGGTCAGCGAGATATGCCCTAGACCAGGGGTGGGCAATTCATTTTCACAAGGGGCCACATGAGATACTGTGAAGGTTGCGGAGGGCCGGACCAATACTCTGAACCTAATTCTGCTCTAATGCAGTTCATTTTCTGGTTTTGAGCTTCTACTGGTAGGAATACATGTTATGATGACGGTGTAGTAACTCAAATATAGCAGTAAAAATAGTAAAAACTCCAATCATTATCTCACTTTTCCATTTATTTTAAACACAACATGCATTCAATATAAAGCATGTATGTAATGTAGTAAACATGCAATATCTAAACTTTATGCAAAAAGCAATAAGTGTTTTTTACAAGGTAACAAAGGTAACTCAATGTTTTTTGTGGAACGCATTTCTGTGCAGGGGAGTATGCATGCAAGCACATACGTCCGCCTTGGGCTGAACAGGGACAGCCAAGGTCTGCCCTAGACACACATCCACACACACACAGACGCTTCTTGCTGGACTACAAATCAGGATGTATTTGACCATTTTCTTTCTATAGTCAGCTTCCTGTGAGTAAGTTGCTGGAGTACCTTTTTACTTCCTCCCGTGGTTTTGGAATGACATGTCCAACAACCACATCGTGTTCTGCTGTTCTGTCTGTGTGCACTTTTGGTCCCCCAAAAAAAGAAAAGATCCACGCTCTCTGAAGAATCTCAGTAGTCTTTCTTAAATGTAGTTGTCAGCAGCCCAGGGGAGCAGAGGATGTACAAGACTGCACAGATGTTTGAGTTAGAGCACGTTCAGTGTGTGATATATCAGTACAGTATATCAGAAGTGGATGTCTCTTTACACCTGAAACCAACAAGAACCCCCAAATCATCCTGTGACTTCCTGTCAGTCCCGCCGAGAGATAATCCCTGTTGTGTGAAGTGCTACTTCTTCCCTCATCTCTCCACTGCATGCATCTCTCTTTCTCTCTTTGCATGTGCTCCTTTCTCTTCATTGTGGCCCTTCTCTCCACCTGTGTTTTTAACGTTCTCCCTCTCTACATCTATCACTCTCTTTATCTCTGTCTCCTTGCTCTTTGTGTCTGTATTGATTTTGTGGCAGTGCACGCTCCACGCTTCTCGCCCTTTTTGATAGAGAGAGTGAGATGGAGTCTCAGGCTGCCAAATGAAATCAAAGTCTTTTTTTTTTTCCTCCGCTCCCTCTCTCTTTTCCCTCGCTCCGCAGCAACAAGCGCGAACTCCATCGGCTTTGAACTTGTGTGTGTGAAATGAGCTCTCTGTGCTCTGATTGTCAACCCATCTCTGTCGACCCCCCTCTCTTGTTCTCTGCTCCCCGTCTCACTTTTTTCTCACCTCCCCAAATTCACTTTCAGTTTGACACTTTTTATTAGCGTGACTGCCAAAAATTAACGTCATTCCACCGGGGGGTTTAGCACACAGGTACGTTTCATTCCTCTGCGGCAATTCTCCTTTCCTGCATGTTTACATACCCAAATATTCTCTTTCTGTGCTCTTTCACAGCATTGCAATGCAGCGCAATTATATCTGATCGACATATAATTATAATGAGCCTGATAAATAATTGATGAGTGCGTCACACTAACTATCAATGATTAAAAAAAAGAGAATACTTTGCTCTAAAGTAGAGAAAACTATTGCTATGGATATTAATCTGGGCCATGCTTTTATTGGCACCACAGCAAGCAGAGCAGCCTAGATTCCTTTTTTTATTTCTCCACAAGCTTCCTCCACACACCTGGGGGATCCCGAGGCACTTCCAGGCCAGCTGGGGGACCGACTGACTATGTGGCACAATTACACAGAGTGGCCCTCTACAAGGAGGATTTGGATGTTTACCTCCTCTTGTTACAGGAAAGGTTGGAAGGAATCTGGGCTCTGTTATTTAAATCGTAAAGCTGTGGTGGGCAGAATTTTCACATTTCACAAAGTCACATGCAGTACATTCGCCCTGTTCACTCACACAACGTTCTGCTGTGAAGAATGAACGTCCTTGAAAAACGACTGCTGCAGAAAATGATGAGTCAATGATCTTTGAAAAGCAAACCTGTCATAACCGTCAGCGAGCGAGCGATGCAAGATGTTTTTCATCAGTTTACATGATGCATTGTTCCTCTGAGATTTAGGTTTTTTTCCTAATTTGGTGGCATACTTTATATTTTTGTTTTCCTGATCTTAAAGGCTGCGCTGCTGTGATGGTATTTGATCTTTATGAGTGCTGAGCAATAAAGGTTTCTACTTGCTTAAAGGATCTCCTCACTCCCAAAATGATTATTTGTATGTTAGTTACTCACCCTATGTTTTTTTTTATAAACCCTACTTTGAACAAACAATCCAAAAATTACGTAATTCCTTGATGAGCTGAAGTAAATGGAGGCCGTGTTTAAAAAATGAGAAAACTTTATCTTAACATCCAATAACAAGCTCTCACACAACTCATTTATCCAGTCATATGCTCACTAATTCCCAAACTAATGCATTTTTGCAAAAACCTTACAGTTTAAAAACACGTCTCACATCCGTCTGATAGCTGATAATCATGATTTTGAGGGGTGAAGCTATCTTTTAATCATCATTTCTCTATTATTAATAAGGCTGTGTTGAGCTTCAATGCTTTTTCAATCATGGTGGTATTCTATCAAATCTTTTAGGTGTTCTCTTAATTAAATCAGAAACCTTTTTCCCCCCATTTCCCCCCCTTGTATGATTGCGTAGACAACATTTAACTTTTGAAAACTTTGCTTTTTTGGTATTCTCTAAACAGATATCTGCCAATTAATGCAGATCGATTCTGGCTTCTATCTGTAGTACCAATAGTATTGACCAATCACATTTGAGCAGGCTGTGGTCAACTGCAGGGAAACAGTCCTAAGTTAAAACTGCAGAACACATTGGCATAAATTAAATCTTGGAACCTCTCGGCTCTTGTCTAACGACGATTTTACATTTTATTATCCTATAGCAAACTAATCTAAACTGGGTGCTTACTATTAACAGTCTGGGTATAGATGCCATCTCTAAAAAGAAACTTCATTTCCGTGTCTCAAGTTGCTAATCGGAAACAATGGCTGCACAGAGGAGGAAGTCTTGACCTAGATATTCCTTGTCCATTTTTTGGGATCGCCGCTGGCTAGAACAGAACCCCAGAAATACTGGCTGTTGCTCCCAGAGGGGGGCAAATACTTTTTTGGTAAATAACAAAAAAGAGTTTTGTGGAAACAGCATGTTCACTATCTTGAAGACTTAGGGCAGAACAGAACAGAAAAACAGAAGTTCTGCAATTTACAGTACCATTCAGGACAAAACTTCTCAATCATGATCATTGTTATTATTTTCAACATTGTAGATTAATACTGAATACATCAAAACTAAGAACACATACGGAATTATGTTGGAGAAAAAAAACCCTAAGCAAAAGGTTAAATGCTATTTTGAAGAATCTAAAATATAAAACATGTTCTGTTTTTTTTAACCCTTTTGTTAAGCACATAATTCCATATGTGTTCCATCATAGTTTTGAAGTCTTTAATATAAATCTACAATGTCAAAACTATAATGAAAATAAAGAATTACCATTGAATGAGAATGTGGCCCAAACTTTTGACTGAATGACAAAGTATTAACAATATTCTGAAAGATTAATGCAGAGGGAGACGGTGCCATTATGAACCCAAGAACTCTGAAATACAAGTTTCTCCCTTTTGGTTTATGATTTTAATTTTCAAAGAAGGACATAGACACATGTGATTTATCGAGCTGGAGCAGAAAAATATGCAATTTAATTTCACTAGCACTTAAATGATTTCCCTTCTTGAAATTGTCCTCATGTGTAAATCTTTTATGAATGTCAAACGTCTGGCTGATCCTGCACTCGGAGGTTCAGGCAGTTTAACTCATCATTTTCGTTTCCTCCCAAAAGTTCCTGTAGGTCTCCATCACCAGTTCAACATGTCATAAGAATAATATGTATTAAGAGTGGTTAATGCTCTCAGTACAGTTTTTTAGCTTTAATAGATATTTTGTACAGATCACAAAGCCTGAATGCATTTTAATCTCACCTACCTCTCTGTCTCTGTTTTTTTCCTCCTCTCTCCTCTCTCACAGGGAGATGGCTTGCAGCTGGAGTACGAGATGAAACTGACCAATGGCCAGTCTTTCTGGACGCAGCATTTCTCTGCAGATGAGTTCGGTAAGAGTGATTAGACAGAAAGAGAGAGATTATGGAAGGAATCGCTGATGGCACAAGCCAACACCACTTAGCACGGCCAATAAAGCACACTGAACTGAACAAATTACAATAATGAAGGGACGGCTGAATGAATTAATGATGATAGATGAACTGAATGGAAGGGATGAAAAGAAGAGGAGGCCCGAGTAGCTTCTAAATGAATTATTCCTCCATCTCCAATGTTCTCTCTCTCCTACTGTAACTCTCTCCTTCTGTTTCTTAACTAATCCAATATCCTCATCACGTACCTGCCTTTTCCTCCTTTCCTTTTTCTACCCTTTTTCTTCCTCTACTCTCTTCTTCGCCTTGATATTTTTACTGAACCTCATTGACTCCTCTGCTTTCTTGTTTTGATTCCACCTCCTCTTTTCTCTTCTTTTCTCCTTCTCTGTTTTTTTCTCATCAATTATTCTACTCCCTCCACCTCCCTATTCACAGGAATCTTGGAGACGGACATCACGTTCCTGGTGATCTTCTCCTTGGTGTTCCTCCTCTCCTGCTACTTCGCCTGTAAGTACTGTCTTTTCCACTTACCGTATCTCTCTTCCTCCCTCTCCTTCCACGAAAGAGCCAATTTATTCTGACTTTCAGAGCCCGCGGCAGTCATTAAGTGCCCTTTACTTCAGATCTATTATAAAATCTACATGTTTTCTTGATGGGTTAGGAGTAAGTTCTCATGTTTCCTCTGATAAGTAAAGTAGAAGCATGTGCCTGTATTTTTTTTTATCTCAGGGCTGGGAGTTTGTCAGAACAGAGTAAGAGCAACATAGAAAGCATGAGAGGGAGAATGGCTCGAGTGGGGTTTGGTTTTCGTGTAAAGGTGAACGGTTGAATGGAGAAGGTAGCGGTAGCCTTAAGGTTAGTGAAGCGAGTTTGTCACATCAAGGTCACAGCTCAAATAACCTGAGGCAGCTGAGAACAAGAGCCCCAAGGAATGACTTGCCACTCAGTCATTCACGGATTTATTCATTTGCTGTAAGGTTCTTTGGCAGCATGATGTGTTACTTCATTCAAAGGATTGCTTCACTTAAATATATTTTCTTTTCATTTACTTCTAGTGCAGTATTTCCTGACATTTTTGGCCTTTAACCCCTTGAAATGAATGAAAATGAGAAGTTCGACCCAAGACACAGTTATCTTTCGCAGAGTGTTTCATCTTGAAGGATTTTTAGATGTAAAGAAAGTGGTTGAAACCAGTGTTTCAATAAAAAGTAGTTAAAGTTAAAGTAATATCATTCAAGAGCAAACATCTATTCCACACATGCTGTAAGCTCTGTGAGTAGTTTTTGTTGGTAGAAACCATTTCAAATGAGCGGCAAAAAGGCTGAGTTTTGTTTCTCCCCTTTGCCCCTTTCCTGTCTATCTTCAGCTGTCCTATCAATAAAAGGCTAAAATGCCCAAAAATATACTTAGAAAAAGAAACTAAAAAACTAAACTAACTAACTAGCTAAAAAAAGGTTACTATAATACATAATGTACAACAAATGTATCAATTTTAATTATACTTTGCACATCACAATGACTTCAAATATATTTTTTTCTGTATAGTTCCTGAATGCTTCAAATAAACTTAGAAATGTTCTCAATGAAATGAAAGGAAAATGTTCACATAGACAACAGTTTGTGCAGATGAGTCTATATAAACACTAATAAGTAACTGTAGAAGTAAAGAAAAAAAAAAGGAACTATTTCCATGAAAACCTTTGATGTTAAAGTGTTTTCCCCCCTGAGTAACACAGATTCTGATTCTGGAAAGAGATTTTGCAAAATTCCATGTCCAGCTACTTGGTTGGATCAAAAAAAGTCAGTCCCCATAGAACCCTATGTTAAAATGCACAACTTTACCCCAAAAATAAACATGTTTACATCCTGGTACTCGTCTGGTCTCTGTAGCTAATTTTCCCCTTCATGACAGATAAATTGGGGTTAAATTTTATATAACTCACCTGTTTAAATCATAGAAAGTCATGCATAATCAAGTGCATGGGCGTGTTGAATAACAGGTGGGTACAGTCACAGGTGGCGTTATTCAGCAACCAGGCTTGGGCCCAGCTGAGCAACCCACACATTTTTGGACGAGGCAGGAGTAAGGTAGAGTAAGCCCTGCCAAGATGGTGCCACCAAACTGAGCTCTATTGTAAAAATTAGGCTTAAAATTGGATAAAAAGTCAGTTTATGACGTCTTCTAGGGGACAAACACGACCCTGATGCATGCACAGAGGGGATATAACACCATTTACAGGTGACCGAATAAAAACACCGTTAATTTGTGTTCTCTTCTTTTGAAAATGTGGGTTAATGGAAGTCATTATTTGACATTTTAAAGCAGAAAAGATATGCATTACACCGTTAAGCTGCAAAATTGGTGTAAATTCTCCTTCAAATTAATTCAATGTCATCCAAGTGTTTCGTAGTGAAATGTATGCTAATATGAGTACATTGGGGGGGAATGGAAGTGGAACCTTAAATATGCAGGGTCAGGCCAAGTTTATTTGTTGCTTTGCTTACTATGCTGCAGAGGAACACGGCTATGTAATGAGGTGCAAATACATCTTTTGGCTCCCGAGTTGTGCCGAAAATCTTTTTGTGAGTGCATGCAGATTGGGAGAAGACTGTGAATGCACCGCTGTCTTTTATTCCCCATGTGCACGCTGCGTCTGCCAGCTTCATTTGAGTATTCACTGACATGGAGGCTTGAGTTTTATTGAGCTTTATTTATTTGCACGAGTTAAAGTCAAACAAAGGGCATAAAAATAACAATGCAGAGCGTTGTACAAACAGAGGAAAACAGCCCTGAAGGGACTGTTATTCTATTACTTCTACCCAAATGAAAACAATATCCACAATGTCACAGACAAATGCAGATTATGAAAGATGGGAGGGAAGGTTTTAAAGGTTATAAAACATTGAAGATGACAGAATTTTCATTTTTTGGAGAAATGTTCCTCTGACAGCCGCCGTAAGAATACCTTTATGAGGGAGTCACAGGAGGATCCAGCAGCGACTGGCTGGCCAAGCCTGTGGTTATACAGGGTAGCAGTGAGTGTGTGGGAACGTTTATGACCCTTCCTCCCCCTGTAAATTTTCCCCCGGGCCACTTGTGTTTGCAGGAGTGTTTTGGTCGTAAAATTGGCTGCTTAAATACGCATTAAAAATATTTCCTCACAGCTTAGGGAGAGAGAGAGGAGAAGATGTATAAGGCCTCATCTCGAGACCGGCGTCACAAGACGGATGCATACTAATAGTCGCTCCCCCCTCATTTATCTGGCCTGCTCCCTTGTTCTGTTTTTTTTTTCTTTCCTCTCTCTGTCTCTCACTCTCTGTACCTCTCTCGCTCTCCTTCGCCATCTGTTAGCATATCTCCATCCTTTTTATCTCCATCCCAACACACAAACACACACACACACACACACACACCTCTATCACCTCTATCTCATTCTTGTGTTTTTTTTCTCTCCCTGCAGACAATCTGAAGGGAAGACAGCTTCTTCACACAACCTACAAAATGTTTATGACGGCGGCAGGTGTGGAGGGTGAGAGCTTCTGTCCCACACACACACACATTATGCCACAACACACACACACACACACACTCCAAAGACGACAATGAGCCTCTCGCACGGCTGCAGCATCTCATACCTTAATCCCCACTTCAAGAGCCCAGATATTATCGCCCTTATTAGCCTCTGAATAGGAACTTTTGCAAACAGCCGTGCTGCGCTGTTCACTGGAGCATGCTGTTACTGACGAGCACCCCCTCACTCTCCTCGACCTATCCTCTCCTTTTTCATCTCTCCCCTTATCTCGCCTCTCTTCCCTCTCGCCTTGCTTGTCCCCTCTTCAAATCCCTCCTCGGTTCTCCTGCCACCCCTAAATTCTCCCTCTTCCTCTCCTCCCCCTCTCCTCTCAAGCCTTCTGCTCCTTTTCTCCATCTCATTTTCTCAATTCCTCTTCTTTTCTGTCTCGCTTCTCTACTCTCCATTTCTCTCCCCTTCTCCTACCCCTTCCCCTTTCCCTTTCCTCATTATCATCTCCCCGTCTCCTCTCTCCTTCATCTTTCCTTTACGACTTCTATCTGACATCTCCTTCTTTTTTCCTCCTCTTCTTCTCCTCCCTCCTTCTTCCTTTCTCTTATATTCCCATTTTCTGTCCTCTCTGCATCTTTTCTCCTTGGCAGTGCTCAGCCTGTTGTTCCATTGTGTCTACTGGGGCCTGTATGCTAGAGATGGAGTTGGCAACGGCAGCCTGAAACTACTCGGTGAGTTCTTCTCCCGCCTCGGCCACTGACTGACTGGCTGACTGACTGACTGACACTGCCTCTGCACTGGAAAATCACTCGCTCCCCGAGCAGAATGAATGAGTGGACTATGATGGATGTGTGCGGGTGAAGAAGTACAATAGCTGGTGTGATGGGTTTAGGCAGGGCTCGGGCTGAGCGATGTGGCTTATAAATAATATCTTGATATTTTTATATTTTCTCTAAAATAACATCACAACTCACCAGTGTGATCATTCAAGTAAACTAATCTGAATTTAGAACACACGTCATATTTGATATATTAGAGGCTTCAGTTTATGAAAATTCCACATCAGAATATCCTGATAATGTCCAAGTAACACTCTGCAGTGATCTGCTATCACTTGGAAATTAATTCTTTATTACTGAATTTGACTAATTATTTGCACTATTATTTTTTTTCTTTAATATAGTTTGCTAGTGATGGTTAATATTTTTAATTATCATTCATGGTTTATTTGATATTTGATATTATATATATTAAATATATATAGTTTTAGTGCTGGGCGCTATCATATCCTGATATATTTAGGCTGAATATCAACATACGATATATATCCTGATATTTTATTCGCAAAGTGAGAGCAAATGTTCAATCAAAGCCAAAGCCAAATATGACACGTCAAAAGTTTTATTGAAACTGTTGAAACTTTAAGTGAACATAAATTCTGTATAACAATAATCAAAGCTCCATAAAGTGCACATTAAAATGAAAAAAATATCTTAAATAAAAATAGCCTATGAAATAAAATAGGCCAATCTGTTTCTGAAATAAATATATTTATATGAGAAAAATAACAAACATTACAAAAGAACTAAATATGACAAACCCTAGTAAGGTCACATGTATATATAAAGAAAGAAAAAAGAAGAACTATATCGATAAATGTGATATGGTCTAATTCCATATATTTTATTATTCTTATTTTATTATTTAATAATAGTTTTTTTCATTTTATATGTATTTACCTGTCTTTATTGTTGACTGACGGACTGACTGACTTACTGAATGCATGTTTTTTTAATTGTTGCCTTTCATGTAATCTGGAACATCGCTTTTATTTTGAAGGCAGTTTTACACACTGTTACCGTAATGCCTAGTATATACAGGTGCATCTCAATAAATTAGAATATGATAGAAAAGTTCATTTCCAGTAGTTCAAGTCAAACAGCCCCAACCAAGTATTGAGTCATAGATGGACATACTTTTCATAGGCCAACATTTCCATATTAAACATACTTTTAAAATTGGACTTTTGTAATTTAAATTCTTTTTGAGACACTGAATTTTAGGTCTTCATTAAATGTAAGCCATAATCATTGTAATTAGAGGAAATTAAATAAATTAAGACGTGAAATGTTTCTGTGTATATCCATATCATGTGTTATTTCCATTTTTAAAATTGAATTACTGACATAAATAAACTTTTCTATGATATTCTAATTTATTGAGATGCATCTATACACGCACCACAAAATAAAGTGGGGGCTAGTTCTTTTTAAACGTTTTCTGTACTGGGTTGTGTTTTAATGTAAAACGTTTCAAATTTTCAACCAGCTCTGTGTCATTGCAGTGTGTGCAGTATATGTAGATTCAGGTTGCCAGCGGATCGAGGTCCCCGCTCATTTACTGGTAAAAGTCTGTCATGTCACCGGCAAAACACCATCAATCTGCAAACACTACCCACAATGCATTGACTCAAAGCCGGATGAAAATTGGTAAAGTTTCTGCAATAGTTTTGTGACATATTTAACAATGCTTGACATTTACTGGGCATGGTTGAACTGTTTGTGTGTGTGTGTGTGTGTGTGTGTGTGTGTGTGTGTGTGTGTGTGTGAGACGGTAAACAAGTCTCGTGCATGTAAACACGTCCTGCTTTTAATGCATAAATGAATTGCTAAAACACCCAAGGAATAAATTAATATGACAAAAGGCCATCTGCTAGAGTATATCACAGATTAAAATTGCTTTTAATATATCAGATATAATATCTATATCGCCCACCTCTGGGAAGGACAGTGCATGTTTCTGTGTGTGTGTCGCGACCTGATTTTATCGTTCCCCTCTGATATTACTGATTCGGAAACCACAACCTAATTACACCCTCTGTCTTCTCCTTCTCACTCCTCCTCTCTGTCCGTCTCCAGGGAAATTACTGTTCTCCGTCAGTTTCTTGGTGTTCCTTCTGATGCTCATATTGTTGGGCAAAGGTTTCACTGTCACCAGGTGGGTGTTTTTCTGCACTTTTTTGCAGCTTCTGTGTGTGTGTGCATGTATTTCTTCACAACCAATGTGTGTCTGTCTTTATGCAAGCCTGTCACCTTGTGCGGGCGTGTTTATGCTGCCACTGTCTCTCACTGTCGGGCCTCGCTGTCACATAATAACAGTATCTCATGACATGACAATGTTAGGTGCCAGTCAAAAAGTCAGTTAGCACGCTGGGTGTGATGAACACCTGATATGTCAGGGGGAAAGTGACAGATGGATGCTACTGTGCTGTGAACTGTATGTTGTTTGTGTGTGAGCCCTCAGGATTACCTTTTGCCCCTCAAAGCCAGCTGACAAATGTGTGGTTTGCTCACTGTTGTCTGGCAAGGCTTAGTAGACATTTGTTTGGGATGGGCATCATTTCAGATCGGCCCTGTGCAGTAGATGATTTACAAGTGCTCTCCAGTTTTTCAGATGCCAGTTTGGAAGGCAAGCCATCAAACATGTCAGCTGTTCTGGAATCATTGTTAGATTTCTTCCGAGCTATCCCCAGATTATAGTTTCTGAGTCAGTTTTATGCAAGAAACCGCTAAATTAAATGGCAGTTCACAAGGTTTTGATTCATAGTGAGTCATCATCTAAACCACCGCTCACAGTTTGAAGATCGGTCCTGCTTCGGGCTCAGTTGAATCTCTGTGGATATTTTTCCAGACTGAACTCTTGTAGTGAAAACTGAGCTTGCAAGATTTAAGCTGGCTTTTTCGACTCTAGGATTACATCCTCCTCTGGGTTTAGAAGACTCTGTGATCTCTTAGACTTATTAAACCTTCTTAAAACCCTGGTGAATAAGCTTAAAACTGCATCACCATCATGCTAAAACTACGGCTGTTTATCTGCAGTAACTGATACGTGGATAGTTTAAAGATAACTTCCCCATTTTGATATGTTTGATATATTTTTTCCTGCTGCGTGGTGTTGAATTAGTCTGAGCAAAAGGATGTGTGAAAATCTTGTTATATTTGTTGACGGCAAATAGGGAAGAATTAATTTCTGCTTTTGTGAGTGTGGACAGCTTTTTTCACAGGCTGTCGTGTCCATGAGTCTGCAGCCATTTTATATTTATAAAGTTCAGAGCAGAGCACACCATTCCTTTGTGTTGTTTGGTGTTGAATAGCTGCTTTTTAGATTAAGCTGTTATTGCTTTGTGTGCAAAGAACCAAATGTGTGATTTGTGTGATGTGTTGCCGTGCCTTACTTCCTCCGTCTGCTTATCTTTGAGTGCGTCTGTATTTGTTTGTTATCTCCTGCTAACGTGTGTGTGAACTCTGACCCTCTTCTCTTTATGTGTGTATGTGTGTGTGTGTGTGTGTGTGTTAATGTGTGTTAGGGCGAGGATCAGTCACAGCGGGTCTGTTAAGTTGAGCATCTATATGACAGTCTACACAATAACCTACGTCATACTCTTCATCTACGAGGCAGAGGTACTACACACACACACACACACACACACACTGATTTTTCTGTTGTTGTTTTTTCATCTTTATTACTTTTTAACACAAATTACTGCAGTGACTCCTTCAAACCCAAAGATGCTGCATTAAAAACTCAAGGACTATAAATTCAAAACAATCTAATAACAAGAGAAGCTGCATATCCACATTAATGTTTTATTGCTTTATTTTCACCAGAGCTAAAAAAAACTAATCATCAACAGTTTTGACAATAACTCGAAGTATTCACTGGTTCAGCTTCTCAAATGTGAATATTCTTTTGCTTTTCTATCTTTTATATGTCCCTCTATTATATTATATTCAGTAAATTTGGACTTAGACTTCCACTTATGATCTGGTAAATTACAATAGGTATTCTTCACTTGAATAATGAGAGAATAATCAGCAGTGAAAATTGTCTTTAGTGGCAGCCCTAATTTTCACGCTCATAAAATCATCTGTGCTGTACTTGCAAAAATCAGTCTACTGCAGTTTGGTTTCTTTTTCATTTGAAATTCACATACCAATGAGTAAAACAGACGTGACTTGTAAAGAAGCGTTTGAATTGCCACAATATTTCTGACTTGACACAGTATCTGCACTAGTATTATTGCTCTCTCTAGCTTTTTTAATAATCTCATAAATATTCATGGAGGACTCAAGCCCACAGATCAACGTGGGCTGTAATGGCTTTTTCTGTCAAGCCACTTAATTACATTGATACATTGCTAATTATTATGAATATGCAACAAGCAACAAAAAAGAAAATCCTTGATGAGTTACAAATTAGGGATTCTAACAGGAACAACGAGGCAACTCCCAACAAGAAACGCAACTAAAGAACTCACTAATGTACCTGGGATTATAAATCTCAGATCAATGATTATTTAAGGTTCCCTGATTGAAAAGTTCTACTTCTCAGCATACTGAGAGATCTCCACTCTCATTAATCATACAGAGCGTGTGAAGATGGAAACAGCTTTTTACAGCTATGATGTTATAGCATGTAGAGCATATGAGCTCATGAATTAATTACTCACTCGGGAATGTTACAGTTACATACATCTGTGCATGCTGCGAAGGCTTCAGCACAGTCCCATGCAGTGATGTTACATTCAGGGACAGTGGATTACAGGCTTTGAATACAGCCTATTAATGACCCAAAGGGAATAGTGCATCGGAAGGATCTGTGCTATATTTAATGCTGGAGCCTATAGCAATCTCTCACACTGCAATATGTGGATCTGAAGCAGTGTAATTTATCTGCTGCCTGCCCTCTTACATGGTCCCTGCTATTAAAGAGCTCGAAACTCAGGGGAGCTCCTGCTAAAAATACAGCAAACTAGGTTACAATTGGAAACCGAAATAAAGAGCTGAAGAGTGTTCTTGGGACCGGGCCTGCAGCCGGGGGATCCGACAGGCTCAGGTGTGCTGGTTGGCTCACGAGCAGCTCCACACGGAGGCGTCAGACCTATGCATTATGTAGTAAGCAGTAACCCTGTATGGTCAACGCTATCCAGTCACCGGACTGTGAAATGCAATCTAGTGTCCGCAGCTGTGAGGAGAGGAGGCACACGTACGCACACAAACCTGCGCGCACACGTTCTGATGACCCAGTTGTGGAGAACAAGTGTCAATGTCAAAGACTAGCACAGAATGCAACAAGCTGAGCTTTGGCTCGGTCATTGTGGTGCATCAGCTCAACCATGAGCAATCCATCTCAGTAATTAGGCCTCAGACGACAATGTGTGGCCAAGCCAAAAGATGCTTCTTTTCTACTTTGTGTAAAAGTTTGAAGGGGAAGTGTTATTCCTTTTTCCTGTCATATATTTAACTAGTGCAGTGCCCGTATGAAGAAGGGAAGAAGTATGTATTCATATAGTGGGAGATTAAGTAGATTTTTCAATTATGTCCAACTCCATAAAACACTTACTTTTCATAAGGTACGCACACCATCCAGTACATACACATTGAACATTGATATTCGCTGGAAACTATTTGAATATTATTGGAAAATCGAACCTTGTAGCGCACTTTAAAACTCTGAAAGATAGGTAGGCTAAATAGACTTACAGATGAGATGAGTCAGGTGTGGAAATCCAGAGTGAATTGTGTTACTGACCAGGTGTAGGCCTATCACACAATGGGGCGGAGCTCCCCTAAAAGGCGCTCGATCAGAACCAGTGCAATGCCGCAACACATCCTACGTAAATAATGATATTTTGAAAAATGAATTCAAAACCTTCGTGCCATGCGCAAGCCACATTCGAAATCTTAGGTTAGTCTGACTAACGGTCAGCAAGATATGCCCTAGACACACATCCCCATACACACACACACACACACACACACACACACACACACACACACACACACATCCCCATACACACACACACACACACACACACAGACGCTTCTTGCTTTTATAGATAGATGTTACAGCGTCGGATGTTCATATCAAACAAGCCTTAAATTTTCCTGTGAGCAGAAAACTCAGGTTCACAACCATCCTGAACACTCTGACAGTTTTTTTCTGCTCTCGGCTCGAGCTGGTGTAAGCTTGTGATGGATTTCTATACATGGTGATCTGCCCCAGGCACATAACTGCAGTGTTTACATCACATACTGCTACATGCTAACCTCAGGGAAATCTGTAATCTTGGTTACAGATTTTCTTTATTTCTCCCCAATTTAGGATCACTATTCCTGCTGGAACATTTGTGATTGTGTAGTTTTAGGCTTTAAAGCTTTTATTATTGATTTCCACAGCAGAAAGTGCTGCTATCCTCTGTTGGAGTCGTACACTGCAGTGTATAGCTACATGCTAACCTCAGGGCTAACCTGTAGTCTTGGTTGCTGATGTTATTGATTTCTCCCCAATCTTAGATCACATTCCTGCTGGAACATGTTCAGTTGTGTACATTTTGGTTTTGAAGCTTCTATTGGTGATTTTTCACCCATACAAATTGACTCTATACTCTGTTAGTCATTTTACAGGCATTTACAGTCCTTCCTCCAGCTTTTTTCCTTTTTTCGAGGTATATATTCACAAAGTAAATAACAAACCATACGGTTTATTTCAAAGAAAAGAAATAAACAACAACAAATAAACAAACAAAACAAAAAAACAAAAAAAATGCAAAAATAAATTAATAAAAAAATAATGGGATATACAAAAATAGACTAATGGAAAAATAAGGGGTGGTGCATGTATGCGTGTTCATGTATCGGTGTGTGTGTGTGTGTGTATGCATGTGAGTGTTAGTGTTGGGGTGGGGACCATTTAGTTCATCTCCTTAATTTGGCTAAATATTTCCACTGTTTTTATCAGCCAATTATGATGATGATTATCAATTATGAGATTTTTTTTCACACCTTATACCTTCCTCCAGTTCCAATGCTAATAACAGACAGCACAGCACATAAAAGTTGACCAATCAGAGCTTTTTCGGGAGGGGGCCTTTAAACAGAGTGCCTCAGTCAGAGGGTGAATAAACGTGTAAAGATAAAGTGTTGAATAGTAATGAGCAGTTCCCTTTTAAGTTTGTTTGTGTTTGTCTTCATTTTGGCCTAACTTCTCATGTTCCCCTGCCAGTTCTTTGACCCAGGTGAAGTGCTGTACGCCTACGACAGCCCCGCAGGCTACGGACTGATGGGCCTGCAGCTGCTGGCCTACGTGTGGTTCTGCTACGCTGTGCTGGTCTCTCTGAAACACTACCCTGAGAAACAGCCCTTCTATGTCCCTTTCTTCACCACGTACACACTATGGTGAGACCCGCACAGCTTCCCCCCACTCTGCCCTCGCTGTGGATAATGGCACCTGAGCGAGATTGCAGGAGTAGAAAAATACACATTCCTGTGTTTGAGGTCTCTTCAATTTGAATAATTTATGCCGCTCTGTAAAATTGTGCACGAGATAGCTGATGCTTTAGCAGTCCGGGAATGAAAAGTTGTTTATTTTACACTACCCTTCTACAACACTGTGTGCCCAACCCCTGTGCTCTGCTAACACTGTAGATAATTGTACTTGAGTGAATGATTGCTGGAGAAAAACATCTATTTTTGCTCATCTGATGCTGTCCCTTCTGTTAGAATAATTTATGCACCCATATATGTCTGCTAGAGAGTTTAAAGCTTTGTACTGGAAAGTGTTTTTCTTTTTTAACAACCCTGAGAAAAACTCTTCTACATACACTGCTCAGCCGCGCTGCCCTTCACTCACTCAGTATAATAGCAAAAGCTTCAAATGAAGTGTAGATTACAAAGACTAATATTATCTCTGTATCGCTCTCTCTTTGCTGCCGCTATCTCCCGCCTCATTATCTACGTCTCTCCTCTACTTCCATCTTTATCTTTCTGTTTCTACTCTCTCTGCCTCTCTTTTTCCCACCATCAAACTCTGTTCTCATCTTTTCTTTTAATGTGTTTTTTTCGTTATCCTAAATCTCCCCACTTGTCCCTCTCAGGTTTTTCGCAGTGCCTGTTATGGCTCTGATCGCCAACTTTGGGATTCCTCGTTGGGCCCGGGAGAAGATCGTCAACGGCATTCAGCTCGGCATCCACCTCTACGCTCACATCGTATTCCTTGTTCGTAACACACACACACACACACACACACACACACACACACACACACACACACACACACACACACACACACACACACACTAACGCATATGCAGACCCCTGCACTTCTACATAGTTCACATTTTTCAAGAGCCATTATTGCCACTGTCAGTCATACATTATTCACTATCCTTGAGTCATAACTGCCTCATGCTGATTGTCTCCTCCACACATCATTATCTACCTCTTCCTCACCTTCGACACATTGTTCTTTACTAATGGGCCGTACTGCTCACACAAATCTCTTTTCATATTTCTGCTCACTGTATGCATCACAATTCCTGCTTTAAACTTGGACCATATATGTTCTGTTAGCGACCATAGTTCATACAAACTACTTTATATGCAAGAATCAGCAGATATCATCATATCTTTTCATCCTTTTGTCCCTTAGATTATCACACGACCCTCAGCAGCCAATAAGAACTTTCCATATCATGTCCGGACGTCCCAGATTGGGATCCTGCTGTCCAGTCCGAAAGCAGGCGAGGGGGCGGAGAGTTTTCCCCATCATGCCTACGGAAACGGCTCCTTCCTGGGAGACTCTCAGCCCAACTTCACTGAACTCTTCTCCATCCAGTCGGTGAGTCTAACTTCACACGTTTTTGGATTCAGGCTTAAATATCCCTTTCACTCAGTAATAGTAAAATATCCAATCCAATCCAATCCACTTTATTTAAATAGTACAATTTTAGCAAACACAAGGTTTCCAAAGTGCTGCACAACAATAAATAAATAACACATTAAAAAGAGATGAAGTAAACAATACAACAGTAAAATACAATTAATTAAAAATAGATATATATAATAAAATAAATAAAATGTACTGCCCGCACAAAATAAAATATGCAAGTATACACATATATAAAAACATAAAATCATAAAATCAACACTCTACGTGGTGTTAAAGGCCAACGAGAAATCTTTACCTTTAAATCAAGAAATGCAGCATAAAGTGCTTTAAAATAAGGAAATGACACAACATAAACAGACATAGAAAGAACAAAAACAGTGATAGATTACCATAATTAATGCAAAATAAAGCACACTTGATTATAAACCAGATAAAAATATAATACACAGAATGCATAACATTAAAGGGAAAATAAAAGCCTCTCAATAATAATAATACTGGATGTGTTTGCATCTCCATCCAGTTTAAACCATTTTGCAGTGCCTGTGTATAATTGGTTTCCTCTACAGTCGTTTTTTTTCGCTGTTTTTAAAATGCAAACATTACTGTGTCAAACCTAGCTTGAAATTAACTGCTGTCTCATCTAACAAAGATGCCTTAAATTAGAAGGAATCAGTGTAACACAGTTTGTAAGAGGACGCGTCTTTTTTAGGATTATTTCTTGGCGGAAACTGCTTTCTTTTCCTGTGGGCGCCAGGTGAATGACAGTAAGCGCAGCGTAGCATAACACATGCACTGATTTGAAAACACTTGGGCACAAGGAAATAATGATTAAATAGGAAATTTGACAAGACCAAATTAAGGTGTCGTGTTTGCCGTAATGAATTGTCTAGCTCGGGGAACTTTCAGATCTGTAGAAGTTGTATTTTCATTCTGTGCTGGAATGAGTGGCAGAAGAAGAGCTCTGAATCTTCAGCTACAGGGATCCAATGCACAGACATGAGTAGGATTAATGCAACTCAAAGGATCAACACCAACCTTGATCAAATGCCTGACAAGTGGCACAAAGTCATGACAAGTGAACACAAGTTTCTAGTGTTTATGTATGAAAAAGTAGAGCTTGACTGAATAATTCACTAATGAGCGATACAAAGAACGATATAATGAATTGGACCTGTTATAATGCTGGAACCAAAATAGACATTTTCAATGTTGATTGTGCACAAATACGACTTCTCAGAAGCTGTTTTCTTTAACAGATAACTTCAATAAAGAATATTTAACATTATTATACACTATTTCAACATTTTACATACAATCTGTTACATTGTCGACCATTTCTAGAAATTATAACTGAGAACACAAAGAATAAATAGAAATAAAATAGATAAATAAACATCAGTTTTGTATGTTCACAATCAGTTGATTGCTGAGCATTAAATAAATAATTAATACAAATAAAGTAAAAAGCTATCACCATTTCTACCACACCCCAAGCATAATTTTCTGCATTATATATTGTGCAATAATGTTTTCATATCAGCCCATATTGGACTACATACAGTCATGGAGAAAAATATTACACCACCCTTGTTTTCTTCAATTTCTTGTTCATTTTAATTCCTGGCACAACTAAAGGTGCATTTGTTTGGACAAATATAATGATAACAACAAAAAAAGCTCATAAGAGTTTATTAGCCAGTCAATTTATCGACTTTTTTTTGCTTTTTTGTGTTGTGTTATGCTGCAAATGTTTGACAGGCAGTACGAACTGTCAAAAAAACCTGTATTTCCCGAGCAGCCATTCCAACTGTTATTTTAATCATAAAATAATATAATACATAATGATTATCTCATTGCAATGTTTTGTAAACAGAGCCTGAAAGTCTATTTTATTTGTTTTGGTTGTAGTTTATTTATTTATGTTTTATTTATCCAGGATATATTTTTTTTTAATTCCACATTTCAATTCCAATGTGTAATATTCTTGAGATTTAAAAATTCATTGCTGTGGAAAAGGATGTACTTATTATGCTCTAATATCGTTATAAAACTAAAACCACATCGATACAACGATGTTATCGTTTATCGTGATAGTTTCTGGGATCTTGACAGGCCTAGGTGGTCTCATAATTTTATTATTACGATATTGATAGATACCAATATGCCTTTGATAAGCTAATTATTGGTCAATCGATATATCAGTTGGCTCTAATAAAGAGGCATCAAAACAAATAATACATGGCAGTAATAAGAAATATAATAGAAAGCAAGCAACTGTTTAATTTGCATTTGAAAGTTAGAATGAGAGAAGTTAGTTCTGATGTTCTGATGTAAGCCATTAAGTGTTTTACAACCTTGTACTACTACTTAGAAATTAATTGTCTGACTTCCTGGAAGCCAGAGTAAAGAGGCTTAATGTGCTCACTTCTGCTGGTTCTTGTTAGAAACCTAGCACCAGAATTGCTGCATTTACTGCAAACATCTAATTGGAAGATCATGCAAGAGGTTGGCTGCTTAAAAACAAAGACAGGGTTCATACGGGTGCTTGAAATCCTTGAAAATGCTTGAATTTAAATGTTGTATTTTCAAGGTTTAAAAAGTGCTTGGATTTTTGGATAAAGTGCTTGTAAATGCTTGAAACTTACTGTATTTCTCTTGCAATCTGACTATATCCATCTATAGACTATAGATAATCACATGTTCAATATAAAAAATAATGAGTAGCCTATCTGAAATGAAGACAGTTCCTCCTAAAAGTGTAATACCATTGCTGTTGGTATGGTTAAGTGAAATCTCCCCCTTTTAGTATGTAAGTACAATACAATTGACAACAGGTGTAAGATAGTGGAAAAGCTTGAAAGTTTACCTTGAAAGTCCTTGAAAAATGCTTGAATTTGACCACTGCTAAAGCATACGAACCCTGCAAAAAACAATGCAACACCACTACTATATAACCTAAACCAACCTGGCCTTTATTCTTTATAACTGTGGTATCAATTTAATCCTCTCCTCTTCGTGTCAAATAAAATACTCTCAGTCTTTATTTAGGTAAAGGAAATATAGTTGTAGGTTATAACTTGCTTTGACACTGTTGGATGGGGTGGTTTGGTGAATGTGTTTTGTAAAATGTGTTTGGATGCCTCACCTCACCACAACCCAGATCTACCTACGGGTATAAATAAAAAGAACCTGAACCTGAACCTGAAAGATCAAAGTAAAACTGAGTGTTGTTGTCTCCGCAGCTGTAGACAGCATGCAGTCTTCATGTCTTCCAGTTCTCAGCCTGAAGGGTGAATTCTGAGGTTATCACAGGAGTCTCTGTGCTATAATGCGGTCAGAATCCAGAGTGAAAAATGTTTAGAAACTATTTACACATAAAAAGAAATTCACCATTCGTTTTGCTAAGATGGGAAAAAAATGAATAAAAACCAGCGGAGTTGGTAAGCCATTTGTAAGTGTCAGCACATGAAATGAACAGTAATACAATATCTGCAGATATCACAAAGTCTCACATGATACAATTTCAATTGGTTTTATTTAAGGGGGGGGAAACATTTTATCATACGTTCATTCAAGACAATCAACTCACAATAAGCAACAAAAATATTGTTGTTTTATGTTTTATTACTGAGCTCTTCCAGATATCTAATTGAAAATCAATCTATTCTTTTTAGCATCAAGAATAAATATTAAGTGGGACTTTCAAAATAAAAGCATAGCTTGATGATGATATTAAGTATCGATATTTTTACTTTGCGTCAATAATGTTAAATCATTGAATCAGTATATATCGATGCAGATCAATGTATCTTTACACTTCTATGAATATACACTGACAGGCCACTATATTAGGTACACCCTGCTAGTACCTGGTTGGACCCACTTTTTGCCTTAATTCTTAGTGGCATAGATTCAACAAGGTTCTGGAAATGTTATTCAGAGATTTTGGTCCATATTGACATGATGGCACCACATAGTTCTCTAAGGTAGGCTGTGGTGTTTAAACAATGCTCAGTTGGTACTAAAGGGCCCAAGGTGTGCCAAGAAAATATCCCCCACACCACTACATCACCACCACTACCAGCCTGAACCGTTGATGCAAGGCAGGATGGATCTACAGTCATGGAAAACATTTTTAGACCACCATTGTTTTCTTCAATTTCTTGTTAATTTTAATGTGTGGTACAACTAAAGGTAGATTTGTTTGGACAAATATAGTGATAACAAAAATAGCTCATAAGAGTTTAATTTAAGAACTGATATCTAGACATTTTACAGGGTTTTCTTGATAATAACCAACATCAATATCAAGAAATCCCTGGAAAATGTCTAGATATTAGCTCTTAAATTAAACTCTTATGAGCTATTTTTGTTGTAATTATTATATTTGTCCAAACAAATGTTTTACCACACATTAAAATGAACAATAAAATTGAAGAAAACAAGGGTGTTCTAATATTTTTTTCCATTAATGTATGCTTTCAGGCTGTTTACGCCGAGTTCTGACCCTACCATCTGAATGTGGCAGCAGATATCCAGACTCATCACACCAGGCCATGTTTTTGCAATTTCCTATTGTCCAATTTTGGCGAGCCCGCGCAAATTGTAGCCTCAGTTTCCTGTTCTTAGCTGATAAGAGTGGCACCCGGTGTGTTCTTCTGCTGCTGTAGCATCAACAAGGCATTTGGCCCAGAGAACTGACGCTCATATATAAATATATAATGCCCACATCCCTCAGGTCTATATAAAGCCTCTACCATACAGTAAACACTACAGTAAAGTGGGGTAAGTTTGTGGAAAGTGACGTAACAGAACTGGAGGTCAGGAAGTAATTTCCCTCGACCTATATAAGCACAACGAGTGAGTGAGCCCTAGAGGAAGCTGTCAGGATGTGATGTATAGTACGGTGTTACTGACAGAGTCTGCAGGGTCCACATTACACCGTAACCTATATCCAGAGGGTCAGAACAGGTCAAAGGTGTGTTATGCCCCAGTCTAGGGGCCCTAGAGCACAACATGAAAAGGCCCCATCTTCCCCATCTCCCAAGTAGCCACAAACGTAGATTAGTTTGAGGAGTAGGTAATATTTATTTACAACAATAACTTAAGTAAATACAAAGATATTCTTCAACTTAGGGGTGGACTTAAGCCAAAATAGCAAACAAATCAACCCTGTCTTAAAAATAAGAAATTTACCTGAGAAAACAAAAGTCACAAAGTCTTACCTCCTTACCTACTTAAACAGGAGAAAACAAGAAACAAAACCTGGCAACCCACCCTTACTGCTCAAACAAGGGAATTATATCCAAAACCACAAGTTAACTCAAACTAAAGTATGACTGGTTGGGAGACGAGGAGGATGAGGAAATGCCTGCTGCCACCGACGGCGGCCATCTTGGCTCCCTTTAAACCAGGTGGTTCTGGCTGCAGCCAATCCCGGCCCAGGCGTGCAACCTCTCCACCAATCACACCGCGGCTATGGCACACTCCAATCTGAATATAAAAAAGGAAAACAAAAACACAGGGCACACATACAAATGCAATTTGCTAAACAATAACTATAATAATGACCACAGTCATAACAGGTGTAAAACTGTCACCTTTTCCCTTCCAGGACCCGGTGAAGACGGTGGAGGAGACGGTGGCCCGTAAAGTCCCCGAGGTGCCGAGGAACAGCGAGCAGAAGATCATCACCACCGCTGCCGACTTGACGGCGATATTGCCTCCACCTCCGCCTCCAATACCCCAACGCCCTGCCACGCGGTCGCCCCCGCTGCCACCCCGGCTCCCGTCCTTCACCGAGTATTTCAGCATGCAGAGCGGAGGAGGAGCAGGGTTTGGAACCAAGGCATGAGACAGGACAGAGGGCAGGACAGAGGGAGAGGTGGGGAGGCGTCGAGGGAACGGACAGAATGACAATACAAAGTAAAGAAAGAGTCAAAGTGGAAATGAAGGTGTTACTCTTTTAAAGACAGCCAAAAAAAAGTCTGGATGGATGAAGAAGAGAAGTGAATCCCTAAACGTTCCCTTTTCACCTGTGAATGGAAATAACCTGAAGAGTGAGGGGGGAATGGCTGTGAGATAGGAGTGCTAAGCTTGTTAAAGAATAAAGAAGCAATAAATATTTGATGTTGACCAGTAAAAGGCACACAGGGAGAAAGATGACAAAGTGGATGTAGCCAGAGCAATAGGATGGTCGCTGTGCACGATGTGGAAGTGAACAAAATTCTTGAAATACTTCTGTTCAAAAATTCATGAGGCATTGATGGTGTGTCTGAAGGAGTTTGTAAATAGCTAAAACTGGAGAGAGCTACCACTCTATATAGTTTTATTTAAAAAAGGAAATTTCTTTTTATGTTTTTTTTCCACATGATTAAATTCCAGTTGGTGCTGTGAAAAAATAAAATAATTCATGCCATAACATTTATCCAAGTCATGTAAAAAAAAAAAAAAAGAAAACTTTTTTATGTTTGACACATTTTGATAAAGCCTAGATATTCTATGGAGTTTGTTGGGTTCATTTATATTCTTATATGCCTTCATTGCAGCTGGTTATTCTGGATTGATATGCTGATGTGTAAATGTAAAATGTCACGTTTACTGTGGGCACTTCTAGGTACTCGTAAAACACGCATGTTTGTATCGTAATTTCCCGTCCAAAAAGCTGATATATGTATCTTCACGTGACCATACAATATTCGCTTATTGTGTGTATTGAAATCTATACTTTTGTAAATACATACAATAGGCTTTAGTATATTTTTGACTGGAGGAATTCTGTTAATTGTTATTCCAATCAAAAACCTTGCGCTGTCTGAAACATTAAAACCAATATTATGTTGGTTTTAGTTGAACTTTCACTGGAGTGCAGATTATGCCTGCTCAAAAATGTCATTTCTGTGTATGTAGACGTTGGTGAATGTACTGATGCAATACAGCACAAAGACAGGGGTGATTTTCAAGTTAATGGAATACTTCAGTACCCCTTTTGTCTAATTTTCTTTTCTCTCTCTTTGGCTTTCAACTGCAACACATATGTGATTTAAGAGCAGGGGGCTGCCTTTTTAAAAAACAAGTAACTTCATTTTCACCCCTGTCTAGTACCTAAAACATGAATATTTGTTGGCTTTATCTCATTCAAACTGTGTGAAAAGCTGAACAAATATTACTAGTTTCATATCCCCTAACATTGAGCAATGACAAAAGAAAAAAGCCTTGTAGATGAACTATGAAAACGGCAACACAACTGTACATTTTGTCTGTCCTGCATGGAGCACTTTAATGTTCCTGGTCTTAGTCTGTTTATTCGTGATGATGTCACCTTATAAGACTGCTTTGAAACCTGTATTCACACCACTTCGAGTAGTATTCCAAACGCATACACCTGTAAATACAGTGAGTGGAAATGTCATCGACTGTCATGACGTTTTTAGGGAATGTATCATGCTCAGTCAACGTAATTTTAACATTGAATTGCTGAAGTTGATAAGTCATGTGAGAGTGGGGCTGAGGTTACCACCAGCTTCCTGCAAATTCAGAAACTAAAAGCAAAAAAAAAAAAAAAATCAGTGAAAGGACGCTAACAAGTTCAGTTTTATCTTGATTTCCGACTCTTAAAAACGGTGGTACTCAGCTAATAGTGCACAGATTTATCAATGGCAATCTTGCTGTAATGGAGTACTGTAGGATGTTAGGACTGTGGTGTGTAACTTGTAAGAGTGTAACTTAGTCTGTGAAACAGAATGATACTTGAACTAGAGTACTAGTCGTTGTTTCTGGTTGTGTCCGGTTTATATTTGGCATGTCTGCCATTTTGTCTGCTGTTGCCTAGTGTTGTGGTTGCCATGACTTTACCGAATAGACACCGGGTGACTCTACTAACAACAGACGGGCTTACTGATACTGTAACACTGCTTCAACCTTGTGTATTTTGACGTACAATTACAGGACGGACACTGAAGTGGAGGGAACTTGACGTAAAGAGATTATGTATGCATGACAGAAAACAGCACAGCTTTTAGGCTACTCAGAGCGATCTGGTTAAGAGCACATCACTGAAGCACTATTCAAATGCATTTTAATGGTGTCAATTGACAATTCTAAATACGCTGTACATATACACTTTTTGCCGAAATAATAAAAAATATGGTTTTATTAGAGGGCTCTTCTCGGTGTGTGTGTTATTTGGCTGCTGTGTGTTCCAGTTAGGACAAGGGCATGTGTCCAAAGGAGTCAATGTAATATCCGTAAATCATATTTAGAATCTGTTCTCATTACAAGACTCCATTAAAGTAAAACACCACAGGGACAGACTCCAGGCTGTTCACAATTTGATGTAGGCTACCCTAATTATTTCACAGTCGCTGCCAGTATTCTGCTCTGTGACTGCTGAAGTGCAGAGTCACAACAAACTGCGCCTGTCTGTGCTTGTTTTCTAGTAACAGTCTAAATTTGTAAATGGCTTTCAGGCTAATTACTGCCACAGTCTTAAAAGGCACAACGAGCAGGATTTTCCTAAAAACAATGTACAGACTAATACAAAGACATAATCCCACTCAATTATCACTTATGACCCAGTTGAATTGGCTGTGTCTGTATCTGCAGAGACCCCCTGCCTGTCTTTTCTCTTTTCAGTTGCTGTAGTCAGGATGTTTCTGGGTGTCACTCTCGACATGTAGGCGTAGAGAAGAAGGCATTAAGACAGAATTAAAGATGCTATCCAGTTGCATTATGGGTATTGGAGGGTCCAGTATTTCTGGAGCTCGACCCATACTGGGGACTTAAAATCAGGATATGCAGTATTGTCTTCTTATCTGTTTTTTTTTTTTTTTTAATCTGTCTCATAAGCATTATTTAATTACTGCTTCTAGGAACATAATGCTAATTTTCAGGTCCATACGTTCTACTACAACATGTTTACATGCTTTAATGTTAAAAAACACATAATTTTTCCTATGTCTGTCTAAACCCTGCCTCTAAATGACCCATAGGAGTGAATGAGAGCATGAATGGTTGTCTGCACTGTTAAAATCTGGAGACCTGCCCAGGGTGTACCCCAACTCTCGCCCAATGTCAGCTGGGATCGGCTCCAGCACCCCATGAACAGAGTCCGGATAAGCGGTAAAGGAGAATGAATGAATGAATGAATGAATGCCTCTGGAGACATAATGCTATTTTTCAGGTTCATATCTTTGTATTGGATTTCTACTGCAACATGTTTACATGCTTTAAAGTTAAAAAACATAATTTTTTTTCATCCTATGTCTCTCAGAACATTGACTCTAAATGGCCCATAGGAGTGAATAAGACCATGAATGATTGTCTGTCTCTGTGTCTGCACTGTGATAGTCTGGACACCTGTCCAGGGTTTACCCCAACTCTCGCCTGATGTCAGCTGGGACCGGCTCCAGCGACCTGAGTGTGGATAAGCGGTAACGGATAATGAATGAATGCTTCTGGGGACATAATGCTAATTTTCAGGTTCATATCTTTATACTGGATTTCTACTGCAACATGTTTCATGCTTTGAAATTAAAAAACACATCATTTTTCCTGTCTGTCTGAACCCTGACTCCAAATTGCCCGTAGGAGTGAATGAGAGCGTGAATGGGTGTCTGTCTCTATGTGTCTGCACTGTGTTAGTCTGTTGAGCTGTCCAGAGTGTACGCCGCCTCTCACCCAATGTCAGCTGGGATCGGCTCCAGCCTCGCGTGAACAGAATTTGGATAAGCGGTAAAGGATAATGAATTAATGAATGAATGCTTCTGGGGACATAATGATAACTTTCAGGTCCATACTTGTATATTGGATTACTACCACAACATGTTTACAGTTAACAAGTTAAGTAACACATAATTTTTCCTATGTCTGTCTGAATCCTGACTCCAAATTGCCCATAGAAGTGAATGAGAGCGTGAATGGTTGTCTGTCTCTTTGTGTCTGCACATTGTTAGTCTGGAGACCTGTCCAGGATGTACCCCACCTCTCACCCGGTGTCAGCTGGGACCGGCCCCAGTGCCCCATTAACAGAGTTTGGATAAGCGGTTAAGGTTAACGAATGAATGAATGTCTGAACCCTGAGTCCAGAAATGTTGGGACGCTGTAAAAACATTATAGAAATGGAACATAACGATTTGATAATTCTTCGTGGCTTATATTCACTTACAGTACAAACACAAGTTATCTAATGCTCAAACTGTTTTTGTTTTACACAGCGTCCCATCTTTTTTGTAATTGTGATTGCACATGTATTCACCTTCTGTCTGAAATGCTGTTTTAGCACCAGCCTCTTTAAGCCTCTCTCCCAGGAAAAGCCCAGTCAGCTCTGACTGGTAAGTGTTTCCTAGTCTTCTCCATCCGATCTCTCGGCTTCTCTGCACCATCATGGCAGCTTGGAAATGACTGTAACGGCACTTTGTTTCTACATATAGTATAGTTGGGACATCACAACCTTAAGGATGTCCTGACGGCATCGTTTTTTAATATGGGATGTTCGCATTTCTCTGCAGATTGGGCATTTTGATACTTTCCCTGTAGTTCTATAGCACCTAGACTTGCTTTAGAATCTGAATAGACATGGAAGTCTCACTAATTACGATGTGACATTTTCATGAGTACCAAACCAGCATTTGTTCCCTGTGTGTTGCTGTTGTGTTTGCCAAATCATGTTCACAGAAAAGAAAGTGACATTTCTTGCTTCTGTATTTATTAATACATAATCATTCATAATTGTCCTTTTACAGACACAGTCTTGGCTTTGCCTCACGTCACACTGGAGCTTTTTTTTGATGAACAAATTAAGTGTCTTTAAGCCACAATCTGCAGCATCTGCAAAGGGCTCTTCAGAAGCATTTCAGCACGCCACCATCATCCTTCAGCTTCCACTATCACTGAGCCAACACCAGCAAGGTTTTAATTAAGCTTCTGCAGCTGACTGTTTTGCCATGTCTTCTCTGTAGGCTTTGAGCAGCTGGTTGATGAGTGTCAGTTCATTCTTTTTTTGCACAGGATAGAGAGGCGGGAAGGGGTTGCCTTTGTATTCCAGGACGGCCATCTTTGCCCTGTCCAGGTTATTTCTGTTTGGGATGCGTGCCATCCGCGTGTAATTTCGGGAGTAAGGCTCAAACCGTGGAGCAAGGACCTTGAAGAGCTTCGGGACCAGATCTTTTTCCTGAAGGGAAGAAGAAACACTCGGGCTATAACAACAACATCACATGACCTGTTTTACAGTCAGAGTGACTCGGCTTGAACAGGTGCAGACACGTACCGTCAGCCAAAAACTGGCCATTTTCATCGCCTTCTCATCAGTGTCTCCCTTTTTGGCGTAATCAATCAGCTGGAAGAAACAAAACAAGAAAACAAATTTTAATATAGGCAGATGATGATTACATTCGGCTCTCAAAGTTCAAACAAAATAACGAAATAATGAATTATTAGTTATGAATAACAAAAATCATAGTCAAAGATAATTAAGTTTGTGATGGTTCATCATGCCATACTTATTTTCTAAAAATATATATTTTTATATAAATAGTCAGATGTTATATATTAGTTTGTATTTTGTTTGTATTGTTTTTAGTTTTTATTTTAACCATTTTGAGAACTGAAAAACAGGACATTAATTGCCATTGCTTCTTTTAAAACATGCCTAGGCAAGCATATTTTGTTACAGTTAATAATATGCATTTATTTTAGTTTTTTAACTTATTTATTATAATTTGCACATCAATAACTATCATCTATCACTACCATCTTAACAGGAAATCAGTCCAGGGTTTTATGGAAATAACATAACTAAAAATAAATTTTCTTCCATTATTAAAACAACTGTACATCGTCACACTGTTAAAATGATCGCCTAAGTCATTTTTTGTCAAAATTGTTTGTTTTTTTGGCTAAATCATCTCCTCATGATGCCGGCCACCTATGGTAAAATCGCCTACATCCTCAGTTGATCAGATCATGTGATTTTACCCCTTTAAGATAATGGCCTATGTCAAGTGTGTGACTTAAGTAGATTTATTATGCCTAAGTCAAAATAAAATGTGACCTAGGCAATTTTTTGAACATGCCTTTGTGACTTAAGCTAGATATGGTAACACTTTATTTTGAAGGTGTCTTCATAAGAGTGACATGAGCCTGTCAAAAACATGACATGGGATGTGTCATGAACATTAATGACACTTTGAAGTAACATTAATGCTCATGATACTTGTCATGTTTCTGACAGGCTTGTGTGACTCTTATGTAGACACCTTCAAAATAAAGTCTTACCATATCTTGCTTAAGTCACAAAGGCATGTTCAAAAAATTGCCTAAGTCATTTATTTCTCTTAAGTTACATAATTTACACACAGTGTTATTACTATGCCAATAGCCATCCTTTGTTACATCCTTTTTGAGTGAAATGATCAATAAATGTCACGTGTTACACTTTTAGTGAAGTTTTTTGTTTCCTGCAAAATTTGAAAAAAATAGTTAGGCGATTATTTTAACAGGGTGACGATATATTGATCCTTCACAGCAAAAAACAAACAAAAAAACCCCAGCCTAAATAATTATTTTATAAAATTTTTATATTGTTTTCAATCGGCTAAACAGAACAGGTTAAATACTGTGGCATTAGTTCAGGGAGCTGCTATGTTAGCTTGCTAACAGCGCCACCAGGTCATCGTCACCTTTTCGGCGTAGAATTGGACTTCATCTGCTCGGCCCGTCGTGGTTTCTATCCTCTCGTGTCGGACTAGTCCTGTCAGAATATTCCGCAGCATGTCTAATCGGGACTTCGGACCCAGACCCATCCTCCGGGCCACCCGGCCGTGGGAGATCAACATTTGCAACGTGAGGCGCATCTTGTCCGGTTAGATTCGCCTGCGAGAGTCCGCAACAAACACACGGGACAGCAAATTACACAAACAGAACACGAGTGAGCCGTATAATCCCTTATAACAGCCCTTTGTAGACCTAACAGAGCTGTTACACGAATATAATAACAAATCCTGAGGTCAGTGAAGCCAATGTGAAGTTTGCAGGCTTTGACATTGGTGGTGCGGCGTCAAATGTGTCCGACTTGATCACACAACTGGGGAGCGTCAGTTCCGCTAAACTCACTACAACCAGACACAATGAACACCATGAAACACAGACAAAAATATTAAGATTGTTGTTGTTCTGATTCTTAAAAAATAGTGACACGCGACATTTGTATGTCTGTATGTCTATGTGACTTTATTAGAGTGGATTTACATTTTATAGCCCATACAAAGCATTGCAATATAACTGTTTTAACTGTATTTTTGTATTTTTTTCCAGTATTTTCCCATTTTACAGACTTATTTCTGACTATTTATTATTTGAAATTGTTCATCATAAGACATAAATATACATATAATTCCTTTATACTTTAGTTCTGTTTGACCTATTTTTTGTCTTTTATAAATGCATATCCTTAATTTATTACAATAATTGCTGGCGACTGGTCCTTTGGGGGCAAGTCCCACCTGCTGGCAGCAGTGGTACAGAGTTATTAAGAAATGACTCTTATTCTAAATTAATGCATGACATAAAACCTCATATATTGACGCTAGACTATTTATAATAGTTTTACAGTCTAAGATCATTGACTAATACAACAGCTTAGAAAAATCTTAATTACCGTAATTGCTGGAATGTCAAGTGCCCCGAGTGTGGGAAAACAACAATGCGCATGCTCAAAGTGGTATTACCTGTTGCCTAGCTACAACTTGATTGGCTGTTTTGAGGCGGAACGTTGTTGTTTCTTAAGTGGTTAACGTGAACAAGAAGGTGGATTATCGTCTCCGACGCTTATTTTAAATTATGTCTTTTGACGAGAAACGTAAGATTAAACACCTATGTGCCCATTCGCCGCGGGATATTGTTCTAACAATATAATATATTAAATATATATTAAATTACCAAACCGCCGGTTCTCCAGAAATAAAATGGCTAGCTGCTAGCTTGTCATCGAAGTCGCTTCGTTTAGCTCTGCGTGTGTTTATTTAGATTCTGGACTGTACCCGGTCGAGAACAGACTTTCAGGAACTGAAGCATCTTTCTGAGAGGATTGCCAAGCATGAAAGCAGCAGGACAATGCGGTAAAATGCGGCAAACATGGCTATCCAAACTGACAGCGCATACAAACAGGGAGGAGGAGAACAGCTATGTGCCCAGTGTGGGAAATGTGAAATGTATCATTAAGTTATGTCAAATTGAAAATAACCACATCCCACAGGCCATCTTGAGCTCCTGAGCCCATTATTGGATGTGATTTAATCATACTTTGTTTACTTTTCTAAACAAACTTTTTACACCTCTCTGTGCATATAAATATATTACTTATCCTTATGCACATCAATTTACTACATTCCTGTTTATATTCAGTTTATTCATTTGCAAATACTGTCTACATAAATCTACATTACTTTATTTTATATTTGATTCACATTTCAGCCCTATAGTTAAATTAACACTATGTTTTAAATTCTCTTTTTCTCTTACTTGATTGATTTTCTTTTGTAATACATATTTAATGAGCACTGTTGGTGGGAGCCTAAGATCCAAGTTTTTTTTATTGCGAAAGACTGCTTCTTTTAATCATTGTGCACTTGATATTCATGAATAACTTAACATAATTATCTGGTATTGCATCAGTACATCGAAGGCTAGTTGCCGCTCCACAAATTCTTTTAACCTAAAATGATTTTTTAAATATTACAGTATAAGGCAAATCTTTTCCCTCTCATTTCACCGCATTTTCCAGGCAGATCAGAAAGACAGATACAAACAAAAAGCAAAGACTTAAACTGTAGTTGGTACATGTTTTATTTCAATCTCCTTTACAGTGGTCAGAGTCTCATTGACACAGGATTTTGCAGTGTAGAAACAGCTGTAACAGAGGTGTGATTGGACTGGATTCAGTAAGTGGCCATGGTGCTCTGAAGCCAGTCTGTGAAAATGCAGGTCTGATGCAAGAGAGAGGGAAACATAAATGGAAAAGGCATATCGAAAATGTTATGTCACAGCAGGCGGTAAGAATATTTTTGTGTCATAGAAGAGAAATAAATTACTGTGAAGAAGCTTCTTCTTCTTTTTTATTTTTTTTTACCTTGGCGTAGACACCAGGGTGGTTTTTCTCTGCACACCCAAAGCCCCAGGACACAACACCCTGCAGCTCACCGTCACACACAACGGGACCACCAGAGTCACCCTGAGAGTGGGAGAGCATATCAGTTTAAAGTATATGAAGTGCTGAGTATACGAAACAAGTCACAAATACATTTTGCATTTTGCAACAGCAGAGATGCATACCTGGCAGGAGTCTTTGCCTCCCTCAGTGTATCCAGCACAGAACATGGCCTCAGTGATCATGCCGGGGTAGGATTGATCACAGTCCTCATCAGACAGGATGGGGATTTCCAGACACTGCAGCTTGTTACTATCAGCAGCTGTAGCGGTGCATACCCAGAGACACAATAACAAATGAATGATGAACATAGGGTTGTCACAATACTAAAATTTTCAACTCGATACCGATACTCAGGAAAATATTCGATACTTGATACCATTTTCGATACCACAAGGATAAAAACAAAGACCCCAAAATTTAACAGAAATATTTTTATCAACAAGAAAAATGCAACATGTAAAAATTAACAGAATCGCAGGTTGAATATTTATAATAAAAAACAGTTGTGCAAAAAGAAACTGCAACTATGATAACAAGCTTCAGATACTCAATACTTTTGAAAATGAGTATTGTATCCAGATACAACGTTTTAGTATAGATACTTTTTTGAGTATCAATACTTTTGACAACCCTAGATGAACAAATGTAGAGTGAATAACAGAAGCCCTGTATGAAGACAGTGTTTGTTACTCACCGGAGCTCATGGTCACACCCCATCCAGAGACTGTGCATGTGATGCCAGCAGGGGCACAACTAGTGGGCAGAGCCACAGGCTTCACATAGTCGTTGATGATGGCAGGTTCGCTCAGCTTGATCAGCATGATGTCGTTGTTAACAATCCAGGACTCGTAGTTGGGATGAGGAATCACACGTTCGGCAGCAATGATCTGTTCATTGCCATCCAGCCACCAACGGTTGTGATCCCCAAGGACAATGTCCATTTTGCTGTAAGAGAGGGACAAGTTATGAGTGAGACGGACAGAATGGAGAACAACAGGGATAAGTGCTTTTTGTTATTTAGGATATGATGTTTAAGGAGCACCCACGATTTGTAGCAGTGAGCAGCAGACACCACCCAGTTTTCGTTGACCAGGGAGCCACCACAGAAGTGGTAGCCGGAGTTCAGAGACACTTGATGGGGCTGAGAGTGAGGAACACACTCCTTCCCTCCAACTATTTTGTCATCCTCTGTGGCAACTGGAAAAAAAATGAAAAATGTGTAACTCTGCAAAATAATTAATAGTATCTGTACAAACATGTTATTCTACAAATGGCTAACATTTTGTATCCCCTTTTGGTGTTTTTCTGGGTCGTGTTTTTTGGCAGATAATGAATCCACAATCTGAAAGCCATGATACAGTTACTATAAATGTTATAATGTGGCTTATACTCACACACAGCTCCAAGGAGCAGAGCAAAGACGAGAGACCTCATGATCGGTTGATGCCACATGGAGATGCAAAGATTTTCCTTGAACCATGCTGGTTTTTATTGACTGCTTGAAGCTGTGCCAACTGTTGAGGCACGCCCTGGGTGTTACTGACCAATCAAAATCTTCAAATAGTGCTGATGTGAAAACTTTGCCATACTGTGCTCAGGAAGAGGTAGAGTGGGTCATCCGTTAATTGCAAACTTGTCATTTTGATTGCCAGCTCCTCCTGTCTGCATGTTAAAGTGTCCTTGAGCAAGACACTGAAGCCCAAGTTCCTCCTGACGGGCAGGCCAGTGGCGTGAACCATCATTGTATGAATTTTTGTGTGAATGAGAAGCAAATTGTAAAGTAAATATAGCTTCAAGGCACAAAAATGTGCCTTGAACCTATATTATTTTAGTTTGATCTGTTGTTGCAGTAGCCTGGTTTGAGTATAGTACAGTATGTTATGTCCAGGTTGTAATCAGCATCCTGACCTTGACTCGGCTCTAGATGCAGTGCCAGGTGGAGCCTCTCTCACAGATTGACTCACTGAGTGGCTCTGGCCTTCGCAAATAAAAACTGCAGGGAAAGCGCTCCTATACAGAGCAACTACTTCAGAATGTATACATTAACTCTCTCTCTTTCACTTTGTTCAACCCATTACAGTTACCCAGAAAAAGACAAAATACTGTAAATAAAAAAGCCATTAGATTTAGATATAAATGCAACAGAAATAAAAATAATAAAAATTTAACCTTTATGTTATCATATAAAACCAAATGACATAAAACATCTAAGTTGACCCAGCCAAGAAGGTAGCAAAGTTACAAATCAAGCACACCTCTATTACAAATATACAAAGACAAATTATACATTACAAATGGTACGCAACAGAAACTTTGTCCACACATCAACAGAAGAGATTCAATATACACAGATAGTGTATAAAATAATTATTTGAAAAATTGAAAATGCCTCAAGGAATGAAAATATTGTTATGCAGTTTCAGTCGGCACTGGTGGCACATTCAACAGTTAAAGGCAACAGTAAAATACAGCTTGCCAAAGAGTATATTTTGTCACATTCAGTGGGATCTTCTTACTTAGTTTGGCCAAGTCTATGAAGTACAAGTCTATGAAGTACAATCACATAATGTGCTCTTCTCTTATATGATTACATTTGGCACATTTTAAGACAAAGGATATCATACTCTTTATTTTTATCAGCTTTATCTCAACTTTAGATGTCTATCTGTGAAGTGATTTATTTGGTCATATTCTCCTACAATTATGAAGAAAATGACAGTGCTGTTATTTTCTCTATTGCATTTCTTTATCAGTTTACCTATTTCATTCCTCTGCAGGGGTGTTGTTTGCTTTATAAATAAATTGGCCTAACTTGACGGGATTCTCTCACAGTAATGGCCTGTTTGCAGAGCTGATTATATTTGACAAGGGTTTAGGTAATTCTGTTTTAAATGAATAGAAAATTATTCATAGGCTATTATAAGGTTATTATTATCTTGCAAATCAGAATGCATCATAAAACAACACATTTAAAAAGCACCCAACAATGGTGACAAAGAAATGGTGGGCACAGAGGTAGTGCCAACATTTAGCCACAGTTGTAATGTGTATAAAGAACAGGTGCTGCAGATTCTGCTTTTGGTGTTGTGTTCACATGAGTCATTTGAACCAATTTTAACATTAGCTGTAGTTAGTGCTGGGCGATATGGAAAAAAATCTTATCTCAATATTTTTTTTTCATATCAGTCGATATCAATATATATATCACGATATAAATCAAATCATTATTTCTGTTGAGTTTAAAGGGTTCTTGCTAGTCCTAGGTGAGATGTGAAGATATCACAAGGTTCCTTTTGATTTAAATATTATTTATTTTCTGTCACAAGCTGGACATGATAAATGTACTGTATTTCAAATATATATAATGGGCATATATAACAAACTAAAATATTCATTCTGACCAGTCAGAAGCTGCAAGTTTTACAAGAGAACACAAACAAAATGGTCAACTAAATTATTTAGTCAATTGCAAATAAATAAATAAATAAATAAATAGATAATAAAGAAAAATCTTAGTTCTATATTTCTAAAATCTAAAACTAAGTTTTACAGAACACAAAATAAATTATTTGTTCAGTTCCAAATAAAAAAAGTGGGTATAAATACAAAATAATATCTAAAATTTACCTCACTGCATACTTTCCTTTGTAAAGATTCAGTAACCCAAAACATTAACATGTGTGTTGTGCCAGCAGCTTCTCCTACGCTCTCAACCAAACTTGACGTGGCTGTAACTCCACCCTCCACACGCGCTATGCTCATTATCATTGGCCGTTCGTGTTGTCTGTCAGAACATGTATGGAATTAGTTCTATCGAAATTAAATCGACCATGAGTTACATTCTATTGAGGAAAAGTTATTTCGCGATATTTATCTCTATTGTTTTATCACCCAGCTCTAGCTGTAGTGTTAATACCATTAAAGTAAAATGTATGGATCAATTAATCAACGTTCTTTATCAGATTTCCTGTTTGTTTGTGCAAGGCCTTTTTGTTTTTTTTGAAAAACATTCATTTGACACTATTGTTTGTTTGACACTTCAACATTTTGGATGCCAAATTGCAGTATTTATAGTAGATGCACCATAAGAAGTTATTGCCCTGTTTCTACTGTATCCTGAAAGCAGTAAACAGGTTTTGAAAAATTACATTGTTGCATTGTTAAGTATTGTGTTAAGGATACCACTATAAAGACACAGGCAAAAAATGGAGGGAAACATCATTTGAAATTCAAGATGTCAAAACTTTATTGACTTAGATGGAAGATGGCCACCTTTTGTTCAAAACTCAACAATAGTAGAGTCTGCAGAGTAAGATGGTGATCGCAGGATCAGACTTAGTACTTGGCCATGGTAGTCTCCAGCCAATCGTTGAAGAGGCAGACCTGTGAATAGAGACAGAATAAGATTTGTTAGGTTGGCAGCCAGTAACTGGGCATGCACAATGGGATATTTTCAATTTAAATTCTAAAGTTTATTATGAAGAGATATTGTGAGTTTACCTTGGCGTAGACACCGGGGTGGTCCCTCTCAGCACATCCGTAGCCCCAGGACACAACACCCTGCAGCTCACCGTTGCAGACAACGGGGCCACCAGAGTCACCCTGAGAGAGACAGAGAGAATAAGTGAAGAAAATTCCCAATATTCTCAGTTTGCAACTAAGATGTGCTGGTAAATGATAAAGACCCTTGCAGAGTCCTCTTGTTGCATACCTGGCAAGAGTCCTTGCCTCCCTCCAGGTATCCAGCGCAGAACATGGCGTCGGTGATCTGGCCAGGGTAGGAGTTGTCACAGTCCTCGAAAGACAGGATGGGGATGTCCAGGCACTGGAGCTTGTTCTTGTCAGCAGCTACAGTGTGTAAAACAAAGAGTGGTTGGAAAAGGTTTAGAATAACACAAATAAAATGTGTCTGCCCTGAAACACATTGTGACTCTGAGCTAGTCATAATGTAGATGTCACTCACTGGAGCTCATGGTGTTGCCCCAGCCGGAGACTTTGCACATGGTGCCAGCGGGGGCACAGCTGGTGGGCAGAGCCACAGGCTTCACGAAATCGTTGAGGGTGGCGGGCTTGCTCAGCTTGATCAGCATGATGTCATTGTTGATGTTGTAGGAGCTGTACCTGGGGTGGCGGATGACGCGGGAGGAGCTGATGAACTGCTCGTTTCCCTCAGTGACCCTGATGTTGTGCTCTCCAAGACGCACCTCAACACGGCTGGAGAGGAAGCAGAGGATTAGTGGTTGCTGAGTTTCATGATACCTTTGAGAGCAGATTAATTCTTGTCTTTATAATATAACATGTGACATACGACTTGTAGCAGTGAGCAGCAGACACAACCCAGTTCTCGTTGACCAGGGAGCCACCACAGAAGTGGTATCCAGAGTTCAGGGACACCTGATGGGGCTGGGAGTAGGGTGTGCACTCATAGCCTCCGACGATCTTGTCGTCCTCCAGGGCAACTGAAAACGCATAAGAGGCACAATTATGAGCAACCAAGTGATAGTTTTTTTTAATTCATTGATTAGAATTACTGAACACAAGCAGAAATATTTATGCTTACAAGCAGCTCCGATGAGCAGAACGAAGACCAGAGACCTCATGGTTGCTGTGTGATCCTGTTGATGATGGACTTCACCTGCAGCCCTGGTTTATATGGAGCGGTTCCTCTCGAGTTTCCTTGTTGAACACACCTCCAAGGTTATTTTTGACCAATCAGGATCCTGGAAAAAATCTTCTGGGTATTGGAAATGCAAATATTTGGTTGGCTGTTGGGTGCTGAGCTCGCATAGCCTAAATAGGGTGTTTTTTTTTTTTTTAGAAATCTTTAAGAAATGTATGTGAATATTCACATGAATTGATTACTTCTCTGAATGCATAATGCCTGCATATCCTTTTAAATTAGTAAAACTACTATTTCTCTGGGTATCTCTGCAGTAAACTCGATGCATATGTTTGATATAAACGTTTCCATGTGACATTTTTGCATTGTACACTCTATATGTGGGATTGCATCTGTACATGTGTTTAGCATAGGATGCATTTTCTTATCATGAACCTTGCTCTGGATGTATTTGTGCTGTGAAGACATGGCTGCAGCTCTACAGATGGCCTGGTTCACAACCACAGTTGCTGAATGTGGCTTTTTTCATGTGCTATGCTAAAAGCTCTGTGTGCTATGGCTGTGTTGTTGAGATCAGAGAGGTTTGGGGTAGGGAGACCAATGATTTTGGAGGCGTGATGTGTAATGCGTGCTAGCGTGTTCCTGTTTGAGGTAGTTAACATGTTAAAGAAGCAGGTTGAACAGTAAGGGATGATGGGTTGAACTATGCCTTTGTAAAGTAATAACAGAAGTTGGGGGGCTACAGAGAGTGCTTTAAATTTGCGGATGGCAGAGAATCTTTGTTGGCAGCTGTAGTGTGTGTCTGTGGTGTGATGATCAAAGTTCAGTTTATTGTCCAGGATGAGTCCGAGGTAGTTGATGGACTCCATGATTTCCACGGATTCACCAATAATCACAGTGGGGTTATGGGTGAGGTTGTGTGCTGAGCTGTGGGTGCTGGAGTCGTTGATGATCAGTTCTTTTGTTTTCTTGACATTAAGTTAGAGGAAATTGTTTATGCACCATTGTGAGAAGTGGGAGGTGGAGTCCTGATAGCTTAGAGCAGAGTTATTGTCTTAAGGGGTGCAAGTATGGCAGTGTCGTTGGAGTATTTGATATATGTAGTGACAGGTGAGGAGCTGGTGCAGTCGTTAGTGTAGAGGGTGAACAGAAACGGGCTCAGGACACAACCTTGTGGGGCTCCTGTGTTGGTGATGATGGTGGAGGATGAAGATGTGCCCACTCTGACCGTCTGTGGTCTGTGGCTGAGGAAACTGTGGACCCAGGGGATGAGGAGTGGAGGGATGCTGAGGTGGTGGGGTTTCCTGATTATCTGATATCGCTGGATGGTGTTGAAAGCTGAACTGAAATCGATGAACAGGATTCTGGCAAAGTTGATGGATGATTCCAGGTGCATAAAATCTCTGAAGAATAAAATCAAAATACTCATAATATATATTACGTTTGGGTGGAGACTTCCGCCTCACATACTCATGCATTGCTGTCTTACTGCTGTGATATGCCGTTTCTAATTTTCAAAATGTGCAAAGCACCATGTTGTTTGGTCTCTGCACAAAATAGTCCTACACTTTGGATGCTCTTTGTCAAGGTTTCTCCACCTCAGTTTGCTCTCTGATGGCCCTCTTACTTTCTCTGCGACACATCAACGTACATTAAGTGAATTGACGTATCTACGTGGGTTGATTACGTCGATGCGTTGCCCCACCCCTACTTAAAAGTAATCTGGTGATGTTTTTATGACATTGTTACAATGAAATGATAAAGGTTGTCAAGAAAATCATTACTTGAATATTTTTTTGATGTTGAAAGTTATAAAATCTCGGTTATAGTGATTTTTAAAAAATGTTAGAATGAAAATAGAAATTTTCCATGTGGATTTTGCACCAATATGACTCTGCAAAGAAACTCAGAGGAGTGCTTTCAAAGCAATAACCTTTTCAAAGTATATTTAACATTATTATACATTATTAGGGCCTCGGGGCAATCGCACCGAGCACTGGTCCCATACAGCAATAGCTGTAGGGACCAGTTATACTGTGGATTTCTTCTTATTCCTCTTCCGGACGCAATTTCGTCCCGCTACTAGTCCTACAACTTAAAGAGTTGCAGGACAAATTATATATCAAAACGTGCGGTTTGATTGGGATCGGTGTGCTATTACTTTTCTCTACAGAATACGAATTTTTCGCGACGTAAGTCGTGTGATTACATATTGTGTGACGTAAGTCGCGAAAAACTGCTCAAAATTTTGCATTGAAATGAATGGGACGGCCGACAAAAAATGAGCGAAAAAGAACAATCATTGGAGATTTTTAAATGTCTACTTCTTTCAACTAGAGACTCCATTTAAACTTTAAACAGTAGACACAAGTCTTGTGTATCGGTGTATTAATCCACGTTTCGATAGGTCATATAGTTTTTTATCAATCCCTGTTCAATGACCATGATCATTTTTGGAGAAATTCTGAGATTATAATGGGTGTGTATTGCACGGAATGTTCGTGTCAGAGTGTGTGATGTCATCGCTCAGAGTGTAGAGGGAGAGGTAAAACTGTAAAAAAAATACATTTTAAAACTGCGCTCCAGGCCGCAAATTCCACTCTACAGAAATAATTTATACATAGAAACGTAGGAAAATTTGTCTTCTCACTCACAATCCTCTGGTAAAGCTGTCAGAGTTATAGTTTGGGCGTACGACGCAGAGATGATCCACCAACACCACCAACAGCCTCATTGGCTCCCATATTAAAAACGCAGGAAGATTTCGGAAAAAGGAAAAAAAAAAAAAGTTTATTTAGATCGCTCTAACAAAGCTATTTTTTTATTTTTCTTTAAAAAAAACATATGTAGACGTTCAGGAAGAACTCAGGACGCTCAAAGTGAAGTCGGATCAATAATAGGTATTATGGTTTTGCCAAAAATGCTTTCTGTTCGAGACCAGAAATTTCAGTCTGTCCACCTCAGCTGTCAGTATGGCGGAACAGGTGCCAGTTAATTCTGTTGATTGCTTTGATCTGATTGCCTTTGATCTTTGATGTGATTACAGTTACAGATACACACACACACACACACACACACACATGCGCGTAAGCACGCACACTCCTCACACATGCATACACATGCTTCAAACACACGCACGCACGCACGCACACACACACACACACACACACACACACACACACACAGTAACTTTATGTGATTTTAATTACACACACACACACACACACACACACACACACACACACATTTACATTTACATTTAGCAGACGCTTTTATCCAAAGCGACTTACAGGAAGAGTAAAAACAAACAAACACACACACTTTGAGGTTAAAGGGCATAGTTTTAAATCTCTGAAGAATCTCATCATAGTGTACACACAGCGGCAGTAGCCCCCGAAATTTTCTAGTTAAAGATTGTTGCTGGTCAAACTACATGATGATTTCTAACTCACCCCAAACTTTACATCATATGTTCAGTAGGAGAAGTTTTCATATCTGTGCATATTAGACAGGATTAATGCCAATACGAATAGATATAGATATGTCGGTAATAGTCCAATATCGGCCAATATTATCTACCGACTGATATATCTGTCTTGCTCTATAGAAAAGCATAAAGTATCAATATCAAGAGAAAGAAGCATACTTGACTATAACAATCAAAACATCTGCAGAAATATCTGTACAATCACAAAGTAAACTACCCTGATATATTGGTAAAAGATCATTGCAGATCTGTTGTTTGGTAAAGTTTAAGTCCTCCATGAGTACATTCAGCTTTAGGTGTTATAGTGGAGCAGCTCACACAGTAAATATGTATGAAACACATGAATATTTGTGGAAGATTAACCAGAACAAATGAAGTCTGAACATTCAAAATCCAAATAGTGTTTAGAAGGATTTAGAATCCACCATGTTCTGTACTGTCTCAGTTCTTTATGCAATATATTCAGTTTTTATGTTAGGGTTGTCAGTAAAGTTTCACATGCTGTTAGATTCATGTACTCATGGGTACATTGCCTGACAGCTCTAGTGCTGATCAATGAGACGGCCTTGAGTAAAGCATTCTGTGGATGATCATGATGTTTTTTTAGATTGTGTGCTATAGAAAGACACGGGCAACAAATGGAGAGAAACGTCATTTGAAATTCAAGATGTCAAAATTTATTAACTTAGATGGAAAATGGCCACCCTTTGTTCAAAACTCAACAATAGTAGAGTCAGAATGATGGAATAAAGGCAGCAGAGTAAGATGGTGATCGCAGGATCAGACTTAGTACTGGGCCATGGTAGTCTCCAGCCAATCGTTGAAGAGGCAGACCTGTGAATAGAGACAGAATAAGATTTGTTAGATTGTCGTGCACAATGGGTTATTTCAATTTAACAAAGTTAAACTTCAAACTTTACAATGTTTTATGAGGAGATATTGTGAGTTTACCTTGGCGTAGACACCGGGGTGGTCCCTCTCAGCACATCCGTAGCCCCAGGACACAACACCCTGCAGCTCACCGTTGCAGACGACGGGGCCACCGGAGTCACCCTGAGAGAGAGAGAATAAATGTATATGTGAAGAAAATTCCCAATATTCTCAGTTTGCAACTAAGATGTGCTGGTCAATGATAAAGACCCTTGCAGAGTCCTCTTGTTGCATACCTGGCAAGAGTCCTTGCCTCCCTCCAGGTATCCAGCGCAGAACATGGCGTCGGTGATCTGGCCAGGGTAGGAGTTGTCACAGTCCTCGAAAGACAGGATGGGGATGTCCAGGCACTGGAGCTTGTTCTTGTCAGCAGCTACAGTGTGTAAAACAAAGAGTGGTTGGAAAAGGTTTAGAATAATCCAAATAAAACGTGTCTGCCCTGAAACATTTTGTAACTAGTTATAATATAGATGTCACTCACTGGAGCTCATGGTGTTGCCCCAGCCGGAGACTTTGCACATGGTGCCAGCGGGGGCACAGCTGGTGGGCAGAGCCACGGGCTTCACGAAATCGTTGATGGTGGCGGGCTTGCTCAGCTTGATCAGCATGATGTCATTGTTGATGTTGTAGGAGCTGTACCTGGGGTGGCGGATGACGCGGGAGGAGCTGATGAACTGCTCGTTTCCCTCAGTGACCCTGATGTTGTGCTCTCCAAGACGCACCTCAACACGGCTGGAGAAGAGAGAGAGGATTAGTGGTTCCTGAGTTTCATGATACCTTTGAGAGCAGATTAATTCTTGTCTTTATAATATGACATGTTACATACGACTTGTAGCAGTGAGCAGCAGACACAACCCAGTTCTCGTTGACCAGGGAGCCACCACAGAAGTGGTATCCAGAGTTCAGGGACACCTGATGGGGCTGGGAGTAGGGCTTGCACTCATAGCCTCCGACGATCTTGTCGTCCTCCAGGGCAACTGAAAACGCACAAGAGGCCAAATTGTGAGCAACCAAGTGATAGTTTTTTAAATTCATTGATTAGAACTAATGAACACAAGCAGAAATATTTATGCTTACAAGCAGCTCCGATGAGCAGAACGAAGACCAGAGACCTCATGGTTGCTGTGTGATCCTGTTGATGATGGACTTCACCTGCAACCCTGGTTTATATGGAGTGGTTCCTCTCGAGTTGCCTTGTTGAACACACCTCCAAGGTTATGTTTGACCAATCAGGATCCTGGAAAAAATCTTCTGGGTATTGGAAATGCAAATATTTGGTTGGCTGTTGGGTGCTGCGCTCGCATAGCCTATATACATATAGACATATTTTTTTAGCAATCTTTAAGAAATATGTAATCACACATTTAATGTGAATTATACAAGAAGGATATTAGGGAAATGAACATTTAAATGCTAGTGTAGCATTTGTGCATGTATGTGAATATTCACATGTATTGATTACTTCTCTGAATGCATAATGCCTGCTTATCCATTTAAATTAGTAAAACTACTATTTCTCTGGGTATCTCTGCAGTTAACTCGATGCATATGTTTGATCTAAACGTTTCCATGTGACATTTTTGCATTGTACACTCTATATGTGGGATTGCATCTGTACATGTGTTTAGCATAGGATGCATTTTCTTATCATGAACCTTGCTCTGGGTGGATTTCTGCTGTGAAGACGTGGCTGCAGTTGTGCAGATGGCCTGGTTCACAACCACAGTTGCTGAATGTGGCTTTTTACAGAAAAAAACTAACCCACGTGTCTTAGAACAACTCAAAAGTCATGTTGATGCATACATGTAAAGATAGGTCTTAGTAAAACATTTAAATGGAATTGCATTTTAGGTTTGAGTTTCATTGTCTTAAAAGTAGGGCTTCACCTAACATTTTTCTTTCATTGATAATCTGTCGATTATTTTTTCAATGAATATAACAACAAATTTACTTTAAAAAATGTCACAAACTTACAATATTATATTCAGTAATCTTCTCTTAAAACAAACGAATATGAAAAGCAAAGTATACACTGCAGGGTATTATTTGCCAACTGTCTTAACTGGTAATCTGTGGTTTACACTTCAATATAAAGTCCCTCCAAAAAAAAATAATGCAAGAGTGTGTTCCATTGAACTGAAAGGAATGTAATGCAATCTACATTTAGCAATACAACAGCAAAAATTCAAGTCACTTTTATTACCAGTAACAACAGAACAGAACATCTAGCTGTTAAAATTGTGCAATTTAATTAACACTTAACTATTCTTTTCACAGAAATTATTGTAACAATTACATTCTTTCTGCATCAAAATATATAATATTAATATGAATATTTGTGTTAACTGGTTTCACATTTCTGCATAGATAGATACTTTATTGTCCTTTTGAGGAAATTTGTTTTTGCAGCCTGTACATGTACTTCGAACATATATATACACATAGACACAGGATACATAAAGACACCACAGCACAACAAAAATATACACTTAATCCACCACATTTATCACATTTAACCCTCCAGCATAGCACCCCCTCCGGTGGTTACTGGGGTGCTTTGTTTAAAGCTGAAACAGCAGAAGGTAAAAAACTTCTGCTGTAGTGAGCAAGTTTACAGGCATGAGTCCTGTATCTGCGGCCAGATGGTAACAGCACAAATGATGAGTTTAGGGGGGGGCTGGGGTCGTGTGCTATGCAAAAAGCTCTGTGTGCTATGGCTGTGTTGTTGAGATCAGAGAGGTTTGGGGTAGGGAGACCAATGATTTTGGAGGCGTGATGTGTAATGTGTGCTAGCGTGTTCCTGTTTGAGGTAGTTAACATGTTAAAGAAGCAGGTTGAACAGTAGAGGATGATGGGTTGAACTATGCCTTTGTAAAGTAATAACAGAAGTTGGGGGGCTACAGAGAGTGCTTTGAGTTTGCGGATGGCAGAGAATCTTTGTTGGCAGCTGTAGTGTGTGCCTGTGGTGTGATGATCAAAGTTCAGTTTATTGTCCAGGATGAGTCCGAGGTAGTTGACGGACTCCGCGATTTCCACGGATTCACCAATAATCACAGTGGGGTTATGGGTGAGGTTGTGTGCTGAGCTGTGGGTGCTGGAGGTGTTGATGATCAGTTCTTTTGTTTTCTTGACATTAAGTTAGAGGAAATTGTTTATGCACCATTGTGAGAAGTGGGAGATGGAGTCCTGATATCTTAGAGCAGAGTTATTGTCTTTAAGGAGTGCAAGTATGGTGGTGTCGTCGGAGTATTTGATATATGTAGTGACAGGTGAGGAGCTGGTGCAGTCGTTAGTGTAGAGTGTGAACAGAAACGGGCTCAGGACACAACCTTGTGGGGCTCCTGTGTTGGTGATGATGGTGGAGGATAAAGATGTGCCCACTCTGACCGTCTGTGGTCTGTGGCTGAGGAAACTGTGGACCCAGTGGATGAGGAGTGGAGGGATGCTGAGGTGGTGGGGTTTCCTGATTATCTGATATCGCTGGATGGTGTTGAAAGCTGAACTGAAATCGATGAACAGGATTCTGGCAAAGTTGATGGATGATTCCAGGTGCATAAAATCTCTGAAGAATAAAATCAAAATACTCATAATATATATTACGTTTGGGTGGAGACTTCCGCCTCACGTACTCATGCATTGCTGATTTACTGCTGTGATATGCCGTTTCTAATTTTCAAAATGTGCAAAGCACCATGTTGTTTGGTCTCTGCACAAAATACTCCTACACTTTGGATGGTCTTTGTCGAGGTTTTTCCACCTCAGTTTGCTCTCTGATGGCCCTCTTACTTTCTCTGCGACACATCAACGTACATTAAGTGAATTGACGTATCTACGTGGGTTGATTACGTCGATGCGTTGCCCCACCCCTACTTAAAAGTAATCTGGTGATGTTTTTATGACATTATTACAATGAAATGATAAAGGTTGTCAAGAGAATCATTACTTGTATATTTTTTTGATGTTGAAAGTTATAAAATCTCTGATATAGTGATTTTTAAAAAATGTTAGAATGAAAATAGAAATTTTCCATGTGGATTTTGCACCAATATGACTCTGCAAAGAAACTCAGAGGAGTGCTTTCATAGCAAATAACCTTTTAAAAGTATATTTAACATTATTATACATTATTAAAGATTGTTGTTGGTCAAACTACATGATGATTTCTAACTCACCCCAAACTTTACATCATATGTTCAGGAGGAGAAGTTTTCATATCTGTGCATATTAGACAGGATTAATGCCAATACTGATAGATACAGATATGTCGGTAATAGTCCAATATCGGCCAATATTATCTACCGACTAATATATCTGTCTTGCTCTATAGAAAAGCATAAAGTATCAATATCAAGAGAAAGAAGCATACTTGACTATAACAATCAAAACATCTGCAGAAATATCTGTACAATCACAAAGTAAACTACCCTGATATATTGGTAAAAGATCAGTGCAGATCTGTTGTTTGGTAAAGTTTAAGTACATTCAGCTTTAGGTGTTATAGTGGAGCAGCTCGCACAGTAAATATGTATGAAACACATGAATATTTGTGGAAGATTAACCAGAACAAATGAAGTCTGAACATTCAAAATCCAAACAGTGTTTAGAAGGATTTAGAATCCACCATGTTCTGTATTGTCTCAGTTCTTTATGCAATATATTCAGTTTTTATGTTAGGGTTGTCAGTAAAGTTTCACATGCTGTTAGATTCATGTACTCATGGGTACATTGCCTGACAGCTCTAGTGCTGATCAATGAGACGGCCTTGAGTAAAGCATTCTGTGGATGATCATGATGTTTTTTTAGATTGTGTGCTATAGAAAGACACGGGCAACAAATGGAGAGAAACGTCATTTGAAATTCAAGATGTCAAAATTTATTAACTTAGATGGAAAATGGCCACCCTTTGTTCAAAACTCAACAATAGTGGAGTCAGAATGATGGAATAAAGGCAGCAGAGTAAGATGGTGATCGCAGGATCAGACTTAGTACTGGGCCATGGTAGTCTCCAGCCAATCGTTGAAGAGGCAGACCTGTGAATAGAGACAGAATAAGATTTGTTAGATTGGCAGCCAGTAACTGGGCATGCACATGGGTTATTTCAATTTTACAAAGTTTAACTTCAAACTTTACAATGTTTTATGATGAGATATTGTGAGTTTACCTTGGCGTAGACACCGGGGTGGTCCCTCTCAGCACATCCGTAGCCCCAGGACACAACACCCTGCAGCTCACCGTTGCAGACAACGGGGCCACCGGAGTCACCCTGAGAGAGAGAGAATAAATGTATATGTGAAGAAAATTCCCAATATTCTCAGTTTGCAACTAAGATGCACTGGTCAATAATCAAGACCCTTGCAGAGTCCTCTTGTTGCATACCTGGCAAGAGTCCTTGCCTCCCTCCAGGTATCCAGCGCAGAACATGGCGTCGGTGATCTGGCCAGGGTAGGAGTTGTCACAGTCCTCGAAAGACAGGATGGGGATGTCCAGGCACTGGAGCTTGTTCTTGTCAGCAGCTACAATGTGTAAAACAAAGAGTGGTTGGAAAAGGTTTAGATTAACACAAATAAAAAGTGTCTGCCCTGAAACACATTGTGACTCTGAGCTAGTCATAATGTAGATGTCACTCACTGGAGCTCATGGTGTTGCCCCAGCCGGAGACTTTGCACATGGTGCCAGCGGGGGCACAGCTGGTTGGCAGAGCCACGGGCTTCACGAAATCGTTGATGGTGGCGGGCTTGCTCAGCTTGATCAGCATGATGTCATTGTTGATGTTGTAGGAGCTGTACCTGGGGTGGCGGATGACGCGGGAGGAGCTGATGAACTGCTCGTTTCCCTCTGTGACCCTGATGTTGTGCTCTCCAAGACGCACCTCAACACGGCTGGAGAGGAAGCAGAGTATTAGTGGTTGCTGAAATTTCATGATACCTTTGAGAGCGGATTCATTCTTGTCTTTATAATATGACATGTTACATACGACTTGTAGCAGTGAGCAGCAGACACAACCCAGTTCTCGTTGACCAGGGAGCCACCACAGAAGTGGTATCCAGAGTTCAGGGACACCTGATGGGGCTGGGAGTAGGGCTTGCACTCATAGCCTCCGACGATCTTGTCGTCCTCCAGGGCAACTGAAAACGCATAAGAGGCACAATTGTGAGCAACCAAGTGATCGTTTTTTAAATTCATTGATTAGATCTAATGAACACAAGCAGAAATATTTATGCTTACAAGCAGCTCCGATGAGCAGAACGAAAACCAGAGACCTCATGGTTGCTGTGTGATCCTGTTGATGATGGACTTCACCTGCAACCCTGGTTTATATGGAGTGGTTCCTCTTGAGTTTCCTTGTTGAACACACCTCCAAGGTTATGTTTGACCAATCAGGATCCTGGAAAAAATCTTCTGGGTATTGGAAATGCAAATATTTGGTTGGCTGTTGGGTGCTGCGCTCGCATAGCCTATATACATATAGACATATTTTTTTAGCAATCTTTAAGAAATATGTAATCACACATTTAATGTGAATTATACAAGAAGGATATTGGGGAAATTAACATTTAAATGCATAGTGTAGCATTTGTGCATGTATGTGAATATTCACATGTATTGATTACTTCTCTGAATGCATAATGCCTGCATATCCTTTTAAATTAGTAAAACTACTATTTCTCTGGGGATCTCTGCAGTTAACTCAATGCATATGTTTGATCTAAACGTTTCTATGTGACATTTTTGCATTGTACACTCTATATGTGGGATTGCATCTGTACATGTGTTTAGCATAGGATGCATTTTCTTATCATTAACCTTCTGCTGTGAAGACATGGCTGCAGCTCTGCAGATGGCCTGGTTCACAACCACAGTTGCTGAATGTGGCTTTTTACAGAAAAAACTAACCCACGTGTCTTTAGATCGAATGCCTCAAAAGAAATGTTGATGCAGTGAAGTGTCAAAGACAAACAACACCAAGAAGTAAATTCATTTAATCGCACCATTGAACTCACAAGTAAGGACAGGTCTTAGTAAAAACATTTAAATAGAATTGCATTTTAGGTTTGAGTGTCATTGCCTTAAAAGAAGTTCTTCACCTAACAATTTTATTTTATTGATTAATCTGTTGATTATTTTTTAAATGAATATAACAAAAAAAAAAAAAAAAAATCAAATGTTAAAAACTTGTCATTTATATTACAATATTATATTCGGGTATTTTATCTTAAAACAAACAAATATGAAAAACAAAGTATGCTCTGCAGGGTATTATTCCCCAACTGTCTTAACTGGTAATCTGTGTTTTACACTCCAAATTAAAGTCTCTCCAAAAAAAAATAATGCAAGAGTGCATTCCATTGAACTGAAATGAATGTAATGCAATCTACATTTAGCAATACAACAGCAAAATCATAACACAATGTACAATTCAAGTCACTTTTATTACCAGTAACAACAGAACTGAACATCTAGCAGTTAAAATTGTGCAATTTAAATAACCCTTAACATTTCTTTTCACAGAAATTATTGTAACAATTACATTCTTTCTGCATCAAAATATATAATATTAATATGAATATTTGTATTAACTGGTTTCACAGTTCTGCATAAAATCTCTGAAGAATAAAATCAAAATACTCATAATATATATTATGTTTGTGTGAAGACTTCTGCCTCACATGTTCATGCATTGCCATCTCACTGCTGTGACATGCCATGTCTAATTTGAAAAACGTGCAGAGCACCATGTTGTTTGGTCTCTGCACAAAATACTCCTACACTTTGGATGCTCTTTGGCGAGGTTTTTCCACCTCAGTTTGCTCTCTGATGACCCTCTTACTTTCTCTGTGACACATCAACGTACATTAAGTGAATTGACGTATCTACATAGTCGATTACGTTGATGCGTTGCCCCACCCCTACTTAAAAGTAATCTGGTGATGTTTTTATGACATTGTTACAATGAAATGATAAAGGTTGTCAAGAAAATTATTACTTGAATAATTTTTTTGATGTTCAAAGTTATAAAATCTCTAATATAGTGAATTTTTTGAGTTGGAATTAAAATAGATGTTTTCTATGTGGATTTTGCACCAATATAACTCTGCAAAGATACTCAGAGGAGTGCTTTCTAAGCAAATCACCTTTTTAAAGTATATTTAACATTATTGTACATTATTTCAGATTGTTGCTGGTCAAACCACATGATGATTTCTAACTCACCTCAAACTTTACATGATATGTTCAGTAGGAGAAGTTTTCATATCTGTGCATATCGGACAACATATATGCCGATACTGATAGATATGTCTGTAATAGTCCCATATCGGCCACTATTATCTGCTGACTGATATATATGTCTTGCTCTATATAAAAGCATGAAGTATCAATATCAAGAGAGAGAAGCATAATTGATTATACTAATCAAAACCTCTGCAGAAAGATCTGCACAATCACACAGTAAACTACCCTGATACCTGATATAAGTGCTATAGAAAGACACGGGAAACAAATGGAGAGAAACGTCATTTGAAATTCAAGATGTCAAAACTTTATTGTCTTAGATGGAAAATGGCCACCCTTTGTTCAAAACTCAACAATAGTGGAGTCAGAATGATGGAATAAAGGCAGCCGAGTAAGACGGTGATCGCAGGATCAGACTTAGTACTGGGCCATGGTAGACTCCAGCCAATCGTTGAAGAGGCAGACCTGTGAATAGAGACAGAATAAGATTTGTTAGATTGGCAGCCAGTAACTGGGCATGCACAATGGGATATTTCAATGTTACAAAGTTAAACTTCAAACTTTACAATGTTTTATGATGAGATATTGTGAGTTTACCTTGGCGTAGACACCGGGGTGGTCCCTCTCAGCACATCCGTAGCCCCAGGACACAACACCCTGCAGCTCACCATTGCAGACGACGGGGCCACCAGAGTCACCCTGAGAGAGAGAGAGAATAAGTGTATATGTGAAGGAAATTCCAAATATTCTAAGTTTGCAACTAAGATGCACTGGTCAATAATCAAGACCATTGCAGAGTCCTCTTGTTGCATACCTGGCAAGAGTCCTTGCCTCCCTCCAGGTATCCAGCGCAGAACATGGCGTCGGTGATCATGCCAGGGTAGGAGTTGTCACAGTCCTGGAAAGACAGGATGGGGATGTCCAGGCACTGGAGCTTGTTCCTGTCAGCAGCTACAATATGTAAAACAAAGAGTGGTTGGAAAAGGTTTAGAGTCACACAAATAAAAAGTGTCTGCCCTGAAACACATTGTGACTCTGAGCTAGTTATAATATAGATGTCACTCACAGGAGCTCATGGTGTTGCCCCAGCCGGAGACTTTGCACATGGTGCCAGCGGGGGCACAGCTGGTGGGCAGAGCCACGGGCTTCACGTACTGGTTGAGGGTGGCGGGCTTGCTCAGCTTGATCAGCATGATGTCATTGTCGATGTTGTAGGAGCTGTACCTGGGGTGGCGGATGACGCGGGAGGAGCTGATGAACTGCTCGGTTCCCTCAGTGACCTTGATGTTGTGCTCTCCAAGACGCACCTCAACACGGCTGGAGAAGAGAGAGAATTAGTGGTTTCACGATACCTTTGAGAGCGGATTCGTTCTTGTCTTTATAATATGACATGTTACATACGACTTGTAGCAGTGAGCAGCAGACACAACCCAGTTCTCGTTGACCAGGGAGCCACCACAGAAGTGGTAGCCGGAGTTCAGGGACACGGTGTGGGCCTGGGAGTAGGGTGTGCACTCATAGCCTCCGACGATCTTGTCGTCCTCCAGGGCAACTGAAAACGCACAAGAGGCCAAATTGTGAGCAACCAAGTGATTTCATTGATTAGAACTAATGAACACAAGCAGAAATATTTATGCTTACAAGCAGCTCCGATGAGCAGAACGAAGACGAGAGACCTCATGGTTGCTGTGTGATCTTGTCGATGAAAGACTTCACCTGCAGCCCTGGTTTATATGGAGCGGTTCCTCTCGAGTTTCCTTGTTGAACACACCTCCAAGGTTTTTTTGACCAATCAGGATCCTGGAAAAAATCTTCTGGGTATTGGAAAAGCAAATATTTGGTTGGCTGTTGGGTGCTGCCCTCACATGGCTGAAATTGTTTTCCTCATAAATCTTTAAGCAACATGTAATTACATTACATGTGATTATAAAGGAGGGATATTGGGGAAATAAGCATTGAATTGTTTATGTGGCATTTGTGCATGTATGTGAATATTCATATAACATGGATTGATTACTTCTCTAAATGCATAATGCCTGCATATCCTTTTAAATTAGTAAAACTACTATTTCTCTGGGTATCTCTGCAGTTAACTTGATGCATATTTTTGATCTAAACGTTTCCATGTGACATTTTTGCATTGTACACTCTGTCATTGTATATGTGGGATTGCATCTGTACATGTGTTTAGCATAGGATGCATTTTATAATCATTAACTTTGCTCTAGATGGATTCCTGCTGTGAAGACATGGTTGCAGCTCTGCAGATGGCCTGGTTCACAACCACAGTTGTTAAATGTGGCTTTCACAGGAAAACCAACCCACGTATCTTTAGATAGAACGGCTCAAAAGAAATGTTGATTCAGTGAAGTGACAAAGACAAACAACACCAAGAATTTTAATCGCACCATTGAACCCACCAGTAAGGACAGGTCTTGGTGAAAAACATTCAAATGGAATTGCATTTTTAGGTTTGAGTGTCATTGTCTTAAAAGTAATCTGGTGATGTTTTTATGACATTGTTACAATGAAATGATAAGGGTTGTCAAGAGAATCATTACTTGGACCATTTTTTGATGTTCAAAGTTATAAAGTCTCTGATATAGTGTATTTTTTGAGTTGGAATTAAAATAGATGTTTTCTATGTGGATTTTGCAATATGACTCTGCAAAGATACTCATTCAAAGATTTTACAAAGACTTCTTTCAAAGCAAATAACATTTTTAAAGTTTATTTAACATTATTATACATTTTTTAAGTTTGTTGCTGGTCAAACTACATGATGATTTCTAACTCACCCCAAACTTTACATTAAATAAATGTACAATGTAAAATAAGTTTTCATATCTGTGCCTATCGGACAGCATATATGCCAATACTGATAGATACAGATATGTCTGTAGTAGTCCAATATCGGCCACTATTATCTGCTGACTGATATATCTGTCTTGCTCTTGCTAGAAAAGTATAAAGTATCAATATCAATAAAAATAAGCATAATTGACAATATAACAATCAAAACCTCTTTAGAATGATCTGCACAATCACACAGTAAACTACTGTGATACCTGGGTAAAAGATCAGTGCAGATCTGTTGTTTGGTAAAGTTTAAATCTTCCATGAGTACATTCAGCTTTAGGTGTTATAGTGGAGCTGCTTCCAGTAAATATGCATGAAACACATGAATATTTGTGGAAGATTAACCAGAACAAATGTAGTCTGAACATTCAAAAACCAAACAGCGTTTAGAAGGATTCAGAATCCACCATTCTTTATGCATTGTCTTCGTTCAATATACAATATATTCGTTTTTTATGACAGTCTCATTTGCTCTTGGTGTCTTGTACTCATAGGTACATTGCCTGAGTACTCTAGTGCTGATCAGTGAGTCAGCCTTGAGTAAAGCATTCTGTGAATAATCCAGATGTTTTTAGTCATATTGGCTTGAATATTATTGGATCACAGGCCTGTGAGTCCTCGATTTACTGGTCCATCACCTGAAATGAACCGCCTGCATCTCTACAAGTTGTAATTTTGATTGGGCAATTATTCAACCAATCCGGCAGCTTGGCGTGGATATAAAACCTGGATTCAAGTGAACTGACGGCATCAAACACTACAGCCATGAGGTCCCTGATCTTCGTTCTGCTCATTGGAGCTGCTTGTAAGTGTGACTCACTACTTCTATAGCAGAGTGGGTTGCATGCATTCTGCACTCTTTATATATTAACAATGCTGCAGCAGACCACACGTAATAACTGTTTCTATTGTCTGCCTTACACTTGTTTTCAGTTGCTTTGGAGGACGACAAGATCGTCGGAGGGTATGAGTGCACACCCCACTCTGAGCCCCATCAGGTCTCTTTGAATGCGGGCTACCACTTCTGTGGTGGCTCCCTGGTCAACGAGAACTGGGTTGTGTCTGCTGCTCACTGCTACAAGTCGTAAGCACTTTCCTCATGTTTTCCAGGCACATATTTATATATTATTAAGGCCCCACGCATTCATCTAATAGATAAATTAACTTGCAAACATAACATCCATTTATTACTATCTCTCACCATGTTGTGTCTCTTTCAGTCGTATTGAGGTGCGCATGGGAGAGCACCACATCCGTGTAAATGAGGGCACCGAGCAGTTCATTAGCACTTCCCGTGTGATCCGTCACCCCAACTACAACCGTTACACCCTTGAGAATGACATCATGCTGCTCAAGCTGAACGAGCCCGCCACTCTCAACCAGTACGTGCAGCCCGTGGCTCTGCCCACCAGCTGTGCCCCCGCTGGCACCATGTGCAGAGTCTCTGGCTGGGGCAACACCATGAGCTCCAGTGAGTAGAAAACAGTTATTACAGACAAACTCACATTTCTGAAACTATGTATACAATCTCCAAAAAATCCATTTGTTGTCTTGCTGCAGCTGCTGACGGCGACAAGCTGCAGTGTTTGGACATCCCCATCCTGTCTTATGAGGACTGTAATAACTCCTACCCCGGCATGATCGACAACACCATGTTCTGTGCTGGATACCTTGAAGGAGGCAAGGACTCCTGCCAGGTGTGTGTCTCATTTTCTATCACTATATTTTCAAATTGGACTACAGGTTTTCACTCCTCTCTAATTTGAAATTGCTTTATTGCAGTAGCATGCCATGATTAGTTCCATTATTACAAAGCTCGGAGCATAATAATCCTCTCTCTCTCTCTCAGGGTGACTCTGGTGGCCCCGTCGTGTGCAACGGTGAGCTGCAGGGTGTTGTGTCCTGGGGCTACGGATGTGCTGAGAGGGACCACCCCGGTGTCTACTCCAAGGTAACATTTCAGTACATCATCAATGAATTTAACCATCACCCTCCTTAATGTATGTTATGTTACACAGCAACAAACTCACTAATGTCTTTTCTTTTCCAGGTGTGTGTGCAGACCGAGTGGCTGTCCCAAACAATGGCCAGCTATTAACTCCACCATTCAACCTTCACATCGGACACACATTATTGACTGTCCAAATGTTTTTTGTTTTTTTTCTGAAGTTCAAGTAAAAATGAATAAAGTCCTTGAAATAAATCATTGTTTCTTCTGTGCAATTTCTTATCTCATATTTATCAAAAATGATGAGTCTAATTAATGCAGTTATAACAAATTCAAGAAAGATAAACACAATAAATTAAATAGAGATATATATTCTCCTCCACGAGTTGTAATTAAGGATATTCAAGACAAAGACTTCCACAAAAACACTTAAATTAAAGCTATTATTATTTCTAAATAAATTGCTACTTTAACATTTCATGTATCAGCATATAAAGAAAATAGTTTCTTCACTCTGAGACCAACAGTGAGTAAGAACAGTGGCACAATAAAACCGCATACATGTAAGACCATCAGTATTGATTAATAGTTAATTTGATTTTTTTTTCCCCATTTGGGTGTTTTATATGCCCAATGTGAACTGAGAGAAAACCAATTAATTTTATTCAAAATGATATCTGTGTGAAACGACTTGCCTGAGGATCTCATTCACAGTCCATATCATTTTTAAGTCACTTTTCAAAACATTCAAGACATTTGCATCAGTTGTCATTTCTATAATAATTTTGTGTCTATTCATTTTGTACTTGTTGCCTTGCCATTTATTTTCATCATTCATGTTGAGTTTTGCTGATGGCATTAAGTTCTGTCTTGAATTTTTCTACTTACTCCTGTTTCTTTTTAAATAATACATTATACAAGACATTTTATTTTCGTGCCGCAAAGGGCTGTCTCCATGTGGTGGGATGTAACTTTAGTACGGTACAATACTTTACTACAATGATGACCTACGTGAACTTTATTTGAGTATTTTCCACTGATGCTATTTTATACTTCTATTCCACTACATTTTAAAAACAGATATTGTTTGTTTTATTTTATTACATACAGTACTGTGCAAAAGTCTCAGGCAGGTGTGAAAAAATGCCAAGAAGAATTAATGCCGGTTTGAAGGCAAAGGGTGGTCACGGCAAATATTAATTTGATTTAGATTTTTCTTCTGTTCACTTACTCTGCATTTAGTTCTATTGATAAAAATAAACTATTAACATTTCTATTTTTGAAAGCATTCCTTTTTTACAGCATTTTTTCACACCTGCCTAAGACTTTTGCACATTACTGTACCATGTTGTCGACAGCTTTAGTTACTGATTGCTTTTATTTTGCATAAAAAAATAAATTGTGAATTATATTGCATTGTTATAAATGAAAGGCTATGCATTACCAGGCAGGTGTTTTCAGTTATGTGGCTGTTGAGACCTATTTAGGTTAAAGTTCAAGCTGGGATTCAAATCAGGTCACCGTGTACTTACAGGTAGGATAAAGTTGTTACTTGTCTCACAGCAAAACTTACTTGAAGTATCATATTTTGGGATCTATTGACTCTGTAATTGATCTGGAATGGGACTTTCTGCATAATAAGTACATTTTACTTTATACTTTTAATACAGTTTTCCTGGTACAACTTCTGTACTTTTATTCAAGTAGAATCTTTATGTTTTAATTGCATCATTGCCTCATAAGTAAAATGATCTAAGTTCTTCCTCCACTACTGCTCTCTTATTTATTAAAAAATGCCTTTTTTAAAAATATTAAAAATATTATAATTTATGTTTCAAGGTTGCCTCACCCCTCATATCTGAGGGTTTTTTTCGGTGCTGAGACACACACAGCTGCGAGATACTGTGTTCATACACACATCCAAATATAGACTTGTGTACCTGTACGACCTGACCTGAAACACGAGGTCAGCTTTCAGGTGGTGGCTTCAAACCTTTACCAAAATAAAAGTAGCAATGTTTAATATCCTGTGAAAAATCTGCATTCAAATCTTTGAGAAAAAGTAAAGAAGTAATAGAAGCACACATTGTGAAAAATGTCCTGTCCCCTTGCAGACTTGCAGTTTAATTATTGATGTTTTATTATATAGAGATGAGTTGGACAAAGTGGTGCTGAGTCAAACTCCATATACTGCTTTATTGCAGTAAATCACATTTTCGAGCTACATCATTTATTTAGCATTTAAACCATAATTCTGCTGAGTAACTCCAGCTGATAGATTAATGGAATGGATGGAGAAAACAACACCTTTTCTCTGAAATGTAATTGAGTAATATAAAGCATAAACACTGTGACTATCCCTGTACTCCAGCACCTTAAAGCTGCACATAAAGGTACTGAAATGTTCAACCTTCCTCTTATAATTCTAGTCAAGATAAAAGCCACTTTAATATTCATAAATTACTCAGTTTGGTTGTCATTGTTAATCTTATGAGAGAAAATGTATCAATGCTGTAGAAATTAGTTTCAATTGAGACAGATGCTTTGTTTTATCATGATAATATTAACAGTAATAGCAAATAACACTGTTAACTAAATAGATATTACAGATGATAAAAGCCCTCTTTTTATTTTAGTAGTGATATAAATAAATACATTTACACAGCAGCCAATTTGATCCAAATACACACTTCTCTGACAAGAAGTCATTTTTTCTCCTGCAATGGAAATTTTTTTTTTATCGAATTCTAGAAATGAATCACCTAACCCCAACATCTCGCCTCAGAGATTGGCCCCTTGCTGACCAATGAGGATGGCCAAAGAGCAGGGCAGCTCTCCTGACTGTGAATATAAACCAGGGCTGCAGGTGAAGTCCATCATCAACAGGATCACATAGCAACCATGAGGTCTCTGGTCTTCGTTCTGCTCATCGGAGCTGCTTGTGAGTGTAAAGTTCTTACTGAGCAGATTGACTTTCTTTCTGCGAACAGTCTGTTGGCCTTTGTCCCAGAATTTAATCTAGAATAACCAAACTGTCTCCCTAAAGTGAGGGTTTTGAATTAGAGTACAGCTGATGGATCTCTAAACAGCCTCAGAGCTCAAATGAATCCGGGATTGGCTAAAAATACACAAAAGCAAAATCTGCATTCAAAGAGATTCATGAAATTCATGTTTGGTTGAGTAGTAACAAACATCTAACTTGTTACTGATGTGTGTTTTCAGTTGCCCTGGAGGACGACAAGATCGTCGGAGGGTATGAGTGCACACCCCACTCCCAGGCCCACACCGTGTCCCTGAACTCTGGATACCACTTCTGTGGTGGCTCCCTGGTCAACGAGAACTGGGTTGTGTCTGCTGCTCACTGCTACAAGTCGTAAGCACATTCCTCATGTTTTCAAGGGTTATAGGTCTAATTTACTTCGCTGAGGGGGGTTCATTTGATGGTCATTTTTTTTGTGTTTTGTCACTAATCCCCCGTTTTTCAATTGCTTTTAGCCGTGTTCAGGTTCGTCTTGGAGAGCACCACATCAGGGTCACTGAGGGAACCGAGCAGTTCATCAGCTCCTCCCGCGTCATCCGCCACCCCAGGTACAGCTCCTACAACATCGACAATGACATCATGCTGATCAAGCTGAGCAAGCCCGCCACCCTCAACCAGTACGTGCAGCCCGTGGCTCTGCCCACCAGCTGTGCCCCCGCTGGCACCATGTGCAAAGTCTCCGGCTGGGGCAACACCATGAGCTCCGGTGAGTAATAACTCCTGCGTTCAACATGTGTGTGTTTTTACTGTGATGTAGCTCATCTTTTTCTTTCTCTTTTGATTTCCAGTTGATGATGGCGACAAGCTCCAGTGCCTGAACATCCCCATCCTGTCTTTCCAGGACTGTGACAACTCCTACCCTGGCATGATCACCGACGCCATGTTCTGCGCTGGATACCTGGAGGGAGGCAAGGACTCTTGCCAGGTATGTATTCCATTGTTCACACAGGCTTGCAGCAATAACTGTAAGAAACACTTGGAAAAGCTTGTTGGCTTTAATAAGAAAAATATCTAAGTCATTTCACTCACTATCTCTCTCTCTCTCTCTCTCTCTCTCTCTCTCTCTCTCTCTCTCAGGGTGACTCTGGTGGCCCCGTCGTGTGCAACGGTGAGCTGCAGGGTGTTGTGTCCTGGGGCTACGGATGTGCTGAGAGGGACCACCCCGGTGTCTACGCCAAGGTAAGTTTAAAAAAAAAAAAAAATGTAATCAACATGCTGCGCTCGTTTTATTTTGCCATGTCATGCTGATTCGCTGTTGTAACTTTGGTCCTTTTCATCTTCAGGTCTGCATCTTCAACGACTGGCTGGAGAGCACCATGGCCAGCAACTAAGTGATTCACACAAGTTCAGTCGAGCGGCTAAACATCATTTGCTGTCTCTGTTCCATCTGTTGTACTGAACAATAAGACAAATAAAGAATTTCAAGCAAATCATTTGGCTTATGTGAAATCATTTTAAAATAACAGATTCTACAGTATAGTTCAGGAAGGTTGCTCTGTCTTATAATATTGATTTTTTATTGTGGCTGAGTTCCCAGTTACACCACAGCATTGCACTATGTTACATCTGGTTTGAAATAACATGATAAATTAGCTTCCTAACAGTAGCTGCTGCAGTTATAAATGGGCACGAGAATCACTGAGCATTAGTTATTGCCAAAATATTCCCCTAAATGTCAGTTTACCTCACATTAAAGCTAGTATTCTTTTTTGATCATAAAACACTAAATATCAAGCTCAAATATAAGTATAAAAAAACAAAACAAATAAATCCCCATCCACTGTCTACTTTTGAATGATTAAATATTGTCAACACTTTATTTGCTTCATAATTGTGATTTTCTCAGACTCATCAATTGCCACAAGTTGATGTTGCTATCTGAGCTCTGAGCATATATATTTTGTTTTAATCACACTGATTAAGTCTAAATTATACTTATTGTTGGGTTCTTTTCTGCACCATGCTACTGTGATTGCTGCAACATGTTTTAAAGCAACCTAAGTTGGGCTTTTACACCACTAAATGGTTTGCCTAATACAAAATGATCTTGCCTTAAGCATAAAATCCACTTTTTTATTGACATTCTTTCCACATTACGATTTCACCACTGATTTAACTCCTTTTCTCTCCCTCTCTGACAGTTTCAATGGATTTATGACGCAGCTAAAGGAGCGCAGGTGGAAGCACTGCAGGTACTTCTGCATTATACAGTATTAGAAGTCTCATAATTCATTAGAGGGAAGATGTCTGCTGTGCTTGTTGCCAATTCATAATTCAAATTCATTTCCCAGCATTTATGAATAAATTAATTATAAATGGTTATGCAAAATTATGTTGAAAAGAGACTTTAATTTTTACATCTTTGCATTAATTTACTAATCTGTCTTCATGTCATATTCCATTTCATCACCATCTCTTTGCATGTCTTGCTTCACTGTGGTGGTGTTGGTTGTGATGGTGAGGAGGAGAGATTATCCACAGTCCTGTCTGTGGAGAACAGATGGGAGATATTTCTGTGCAACTGTCCGTTGGTTAATTTCAGCAATGAAAGTTTGGCTTGCTGCTTTAGTTTCAAACAAGACGTGTGCCATCAAATTCGGCTGAAAAATCTGCTGATTTTTCAACAAACAACTTCAACAAAATATTTCATGGACAAGAAAACAGGGAAACTTCATGAGAATAAAAAAATATATATTTTTTGTATTTTTTAAGTTGCTTCTTCTGTTTGAAGTTAGTAAATCGGAACTGATGCAACATAAACTTTAATTCACACATTTTTTATTGATCGTCTTACAGAAAATCATTAAAAAGAAAAAAATCATTATCAACACTGCAATTACTTTTTCTCTTCAATGATAATTAATGTCATGCAAAAAAATTGGGGCATTTTATAAAACATAAATAAAACAATATGCATCAAGTTCATGAATGATTATATATATTTACAAAAATCAAGTGTATCTGAGTTTGAACATTAGATAACTAACTCAAGCTGCACATTAAGGTACTAAACTGAAATATTTAACCTTTCTTTTATAATGCCAGTCAAGACAAAGGCCACTTTAATATCCATAAGTTATTGAATTTGGCTGTAATTGTTAATCTAAGGCCTAAAAACCTTTCTTTTTAAAAAGGCTTTTTATTAAATGTATCGTTGTGCTTTGACTTTTTAACCTGTTTTTAATCTCGTTGTACTCTGTAGCACCTTGGGATTGCTTTTAACAATGAAAAGCGCTTTACAAATAAAATGTATTATTATGTAACACAAATGTAGTAATGATGTAGACATTCGTTTCAATAGACACAGATGTTTTGTTACAAATAACAAATAACACTGTTTAACTAACTAGATATTTCAGATAATAAAAGCCCTCTTTTTTATTTAGTAGTGGTATGAATAAATACATTCATGACACAGCAGCCAATATGATCCTTGTCTTTGTGCTTTTAACTGAATAAACAGATTATTATTAATTAACTGATTTGCAGATAATTGCATTATGTTTTTATTAAATTATTCACAGTGTCCCAGGTTTTTTGTAATCAGGGTTGTATGGCAAGCATGACATTTTTGTTGCTGAAGAGTAAAAAGCACTTTCAGTGTTTTTCAGCATATTATTATTTATTATTATAATTATTATTATTACTTTTATTATTATCATTAATGTATCCCTGAATGGTGACAATAGTTTGAAGGGGATGTTTTTTTCGATGACCAATCAAAAATGTGTGACTTCAAGCTTACAGTCATGGAAAAAATTATTAGACCACCCTTTTTCTTCAATTTCTTGTTCATTTTAATGTCTGGTACAACTAAAGGTACATTTGTTTGGACAAATATAATAATAACAACAAAAATAGCTCAAAATAGTTTAATTTAAGAGCTGATATCTAGACATTTTCCATAGTTTTCCTGATAATAACCAAACTCATTAACAAGAAAACCATGGAAAATGTCTAGATATCAGCTCTTAAATTAAACTATTTTGAGCTATTTTTGTTGTTATCATTATATTTGACCAAACAAATGTGCCTTTAGTTGTACCAGGCATTAAAATGAACAAGAAATTGAAGAAAACAAGTGTGGTATAATATTTTTTCCATGACTGTATGTTGCACCAGTTCCTAATTTTTCTGCAAAGCCTTTAGTAATTTCAAATACGTATTTTTCCCAAAATAAAACCATAAAATAAACAACACTTTTTTTCCATCTCATGAAGTACAGTCCAGTATTGGAATTATTCCCCCAGCACACCACATGAAATGTTAATTCATTTCAGCCTGGAGATTGCTTTAAAAACAGATCTTTGGTTTTACTGAACCATGATAATGACAAAAGATCTTATGATGTGGTCATATCAAAACTATTCCAGCGTCATAGGAGATGAGATCTTTAAGGCATGAGCACAAAGGCAAAATTGATTTTTCAAGAAAATTGACTTTGACCTTTAAATCAGACTTCTCTGAACAGCATTGTGATGGGGGGAAAAATGAAGGAAGAATGTGTGAGTCATCTTCAGCCACATGACTTTTGAACCACAGAACTTTATATCAGTTAAAAGGTTGACCTTCAGCTGTTCTTTTCTTTGAGTTTCTCTCCCACTATATTTTTGTCCTCGGCTCTGAATGAAACTACTTGAAGACATTTCAGTGGAAGTCTAACTCCTTTTCAGATTCTTGTCGTATACTGACATTGATAAATGGGGTTTTGCAACATCTGCACTCTTTCCAGGTGTATAAAGCATTCTGCTCTCAGAGGACAGAAAATCAAGATGAGGGCAGCATCCATGTGCTGCAACAACAATAAAAACCTTAAAGGGCTGAAAACACCATATACATTCATGGAAAATATAACGATAACATCAAAAATATCGTTTAATTTACAAGCTGATATCGAGCTATTTTCTATGGTTTTCTTGATAATAACCAAAATCATTATCTAGAAAACCATGGAAAATGGCTAGACATCAGTTCATTCATTGAACTCTTATGAGATATTTTTGTTGTTATCATTATATTTGTCCAAACAAATGTACATTTTGTTGTACAGCTCGGAGGGGACAGAGATTTTTCTATTGCAGCCCCCGAGCTATGGAATGAGCTGCCTGCACATCAGACAAGCCTCCTCACTGTCCATTTTTAAAACTCATCTAAAAAGCTGTTTTTATTCCTTGGCTTTTAATCACGCATTAGACTCTGCTCTTGTTTCAAGTGTTTTATGGTTTGCTTTTATTTATTGTTTTAAATTTTTTTTTTTTTTTTTTAAAAAGCAACGAAACTATATATTTTAGTGTTTATTCCTGTTTTATTTATTTTTATTGTCTCTTGTTCTGTTTGTTTATGTACAGCACTTTGTTGCGACTGTGGTTGTTTTAAAGTTATAAATAAAGTTGAGTTGAGTTGAGTACCAGGCATTAAAATGAACAAGAAATTAGAGAAAACAAGGTTGGTCTAATCATTTTTTCTATGACTGTATATAACACACTAGTTATACAGATTTTGAATGATAAAAACCAAGGCTTTTTACTCATTAACAGATTATACAGGGTTGGTACGGGTGCTTGAAATCCTTGAAAATGCTTGAATTTAAATGTTAAATGTTTCAAGGTTTAAAAAGTGCTTGGATGTGGGATAAAGTGCTTGTAAATGCTTGAAATTCTTACTGTATTTCTCTTGCAATCTGACTATATCCATCTATAGACTATAGATAATCACATGTTCAATGTAAAAAATAATGAGTAGCCTATCTGAAATGAAGACCGTTCCTCCTAAAAGTGTAATACCATCGCTGTTGGTATGGTTAAGTGAAATCTCCCCCTTTTAGTATGTGAGTACTCATCTAAAACATGCAATTTACAACAGGTGTAAGATACTGGAAAAGCTTGAAAATAGACCTTGAAAGTAATTGAAAAATGCTTGAATTTGACCACTGCTGAAGTGTATGAACCCTGTTATAGTCTGTGTCTTTGTGTGTCTCTGAACAGTGTGTGTATTATTTTTATGAAAAAAAAATCACACACAGGATGTTGGATTTGCACAAATGCAATTTTGTGAGTTGTTACAGTGCACTGACATTAGCTGTAAATACTAGACTGTGGTTTGTATTTATTTTGGTGGAAATGTCGCCACTGAATTGAGATAAAGTATTCATATAACAGTAACATAGTGTGCCCAAGAGCGTCGGCACTGGGAGCAGATGCAGCACTACAGTATTGTCAACAATAATAAACACACTGATGCATCACAAAATGGTGGATTTTATTGATTGTGCCCTGACAAAAACACATCCAACATCTCTTTTTCTCTCTCTCCCCCACTGTTTCTCCTCGTGTCTCTCTTTCTCTCTCAGCTTTCCCTCTGACTCTCTTTTTGACACTACCCACCACTGCCTTCTGTCTCTGTCTCCTTCAATTTCAATCTCCCTCTGGTTTCCCTTCTCTCACGTCATTCTGTGACGGGAGATCACAGTCTAGGTGTATCTGGCAAGAATATCCTCGATCCAGGGCATCAGAGAGCAGACTTTGGTGTAAACGCCCGGGAAGTTGGGCAGAGCGCAGCCCTGGCCCCAAGAGACGATACCGTGCAGCTCATCATTACACACCAGAGGACCACCAGAGTCACCCTGTACAGGGAAGAGAGAAGAGTTTATTCAACATTTCCTCCCATTAAATATGTTTGGTAACGCTTTATATCAAGGTCCTTGTAATAACCATTAATTAACAAGTAATAAGGCCCTTGTAAGTCCTTACAAGATGCTTATTAACATTACTGTGTGTTGATAAGCCTATATAAGTGTTAATAATGGCATTATAATACAGCTAATAGCATGCTATAAGAGATGTATAATAAGAACATTAATAAAAGCCTCATGAGTATCTTATAATTCTTCATAATAGCATTACAAACACCCATAACCCACCCATTATGTCTTTGCCATGCCTTTATTAATCTTTTGTTTGTTTATTGATATTAAAATATACTTTATTGCTCATCTATTATAAGTTAACTATAAGTTAACTATGCACTTGTTAACAGTTAACTATGCTTTTTGCAGCTAAAGGGATCTAAAGCGAGAACAATGCCTTATTACTTGTTAATTAATGGTCATTACAAGGACCTTAATATAAGCCGTATGTTTTTACATGTTCACAGAACACCAAACCTTATTTAATGTGCTGTGTAATTGTGTGGAAATACCTGACAAGCATCCTTGCCTCCTTCCAGGAATCCAGCGCACACCATGCGGTCAGTGATCATGTTGGGGTAGGAAGCATCACAGTCCTTGTAAGACATAATGGGGACTTTGACACACTGAAGGTTGAACGGGTTGAAAACTGCAGATAAGAGCAAGACAGAAAGGAACAGAGGTGATAAATGTGTCAATAGTTTTACCTTGGCTATTTCCAAAATGTCAGCCTTTATGAAGCAATGACCAAAGAATGATGGTCCTATTGTAGCTTAACAACCATAACTAGGTACTCAAACTGTGGATCTTTAGCTTCTTTTATTATTATTATCACCAGTAGCTATCAAGTGCATGTTTAAAACCCCTTTGAAAATAATTTGCTGAAAACATTAAAAAGTCAGTTAACAGAGTTATTAGCATTAGCTAATGCTACATTAGCATGGTAATAGCGTTAGCTGCTACAAATCTGATAGGCCAAGTGACAGTCTTCATGGTAGAAGAAAGAAAGGTTCTGTTGTGTTTTGAACTAGAGACCCATTGTGTCAAAAACTACAAAAAAATGAGTGATAAATCATTATAGTTAAGTGCACAGATGTAGCAACAGTAATTAAGGGGCTTAACAAAGGTTAAAAAAAAAAGAACTTTATACAGCAGAGATTCTAGAAGACTTCTAGAAATCTGGTGAGGAAAATATGTCAGACATCAAAAAAACTTTATACAGCAGAGATATGCAACTTGCTTTGCCCGGAGGCCAGTTTTTCAAAATGACAGGAGGCCAGCAGCTAGTTATTGCTGAAGGCCTATAACTCATATTTCTTTTATTTCTTGTCCAATTAACTGAGTAATTTGAGCTGTTAACAACATTAAAATGGCACAAGGATTTACAGTAGGCCTTGTGGCCCTTAAAAATAAAAAAGTAACAAGCTCTTTGAGTCTATATTGATATTTTTTATGCACTCTGGTACCTTATTTACATTCACAGTAGAAAGAAATTTTCATTGTGAATTAGAAAAAGTCTGGTGGGCCGTAAGTTGAGTATGAGTTTTATGTTTCCCCTTACAAAAATATATTTTAGCTACTTTCTACAGGGTTTCCTCTTGCCCTAGGTGCTAAGCAACTCATATCTTTTTTCATTTTGTTTTGTCAGTTGCCTTTCAGTTAATTTTTCATTTCCTAAAAGTTTGCTAATTTTTCTGATAGTAGCAAAGTTCGTCTATGTGAGGTCATCACTTATACTAAAACACAATGTGAAACTCTGTCTGTTTCATGACAGCAGAAATTAACCCTATAAAGCCTGAACCATGAAAAAAGTGTTTAATGAACCTGCTGACAAATAAATAAATAAATAAAAATCCAATATGAATAGGCATAAATGAATTCTAATTTGTATCATATTTGATACACCAGGTCTTTTTGTGCTCACAGTGTGTGTGAACTAACAAAAACATATAAAACCCAACATTTTTAATCTATTAATACTTTGACTTCCTTTTATCATTTTCCTCAAACATGCAAAATATTTTTCTTCCATATAACACAACATCATACATCTGCTGATATGAAGTTTTCTCGCAGCAATGACTGATCCACCAGTGGAACCTGCATATCTTTTTTGCTACATCTGATATTTTTGTGCAATTTGTTGCTCTTTTTCTTCTTCAACACATGAAGAAAATAAAGTTTTTCAGGAAAAAAAAGATCACACTGATGATGTAGAGTTCTCAAAAACTTGTGTATCAAATATGATACACTTGGCTTTATAGGGTTAATGTAAATTAGTACTCAATTGTTTATTCAAGGCTTTAGTTTAAATGTGTTGAAAATAAATGGAAGGCCATGAGGATAGTATTTTGTCAGGTTTTGAGTGGTGAGGTGATTTCAACATAAACATAAAGAAACAATAGGATCATAGTGAGTTTTAATGTGAGACTTGGTGCTTCCTCACCAGAATCAGAGTAGATGTTTCCCCATCCAGACACGGTGCACATGGTCCCGGGTTCGGGGCAGGCCTTGGGCAGAGCGACAGGCTTGACGTACTGGTTAATGGTGGCGGGGTGAGCCAGCTTCATCAGCATGATGTCATAGTCTAGCGTCTGGTAGTCGTAGCTCTGGTGCCAGTAGATGGCATCCACTGACATGTACTGCTCTGTGCCCTCGTGCATCCAGATGTGGTGGTCACCCAAGATGGCCATCAGTGAATAGGGGCTGAAATACAGAGAGATGAAGAGAAATGTAATTACCTTCTTAAACACACAGTGAATACAGAAACATTTTGATTTAGAAGAAGAAGAAGAAGATTACTTTATTAATCCCACAATGGGGAAATTCAACCTCTGCATTTAACCCATCCTTTTTTTTTTTTTTTTACACACAAGTGAACACACCATGCAAGGAGCAGTGGGCAGCACATTACTGCGCCCGGTGAGCTGTGCAGGGGGGTTAGGTGCCTTGCTCAAGGGCACTTCAGTCCTAGACCTGTCAGTACCGGGATTTAATAATCTAATACAAACTTTTGCCAGCAGTGGGCAGCAGAGACGATCCACTGGTCGTTGATGAGGGAGCCGCCGCAGTAGTGATAGCCGAGGTTGATAGAAACCTGCCAGGGTTGACCGTGGTGTGTACACTCGTAGCCACCCACGATCCTGTCATCCGTAGGAGCTGCAGCTGTGGTGCAAAGGCAATACAAAATTCTTTATATTTATCACAGTTCCTCTTTAATCTAAAACTGTTGTGCATGCTGCAGACGTGCTTTACCTGCAGCGCCCAGGAGTGCGACAACAATCAGGCCAATCATCATGTGGCTGACTCAAACCTTCCTGCAACCAGACTGGACGTGAATGAACTGTCACTCACTGCATTTATACCAAAACTCCTCAGTGTCCTTCCATGACCTCCATATCTCCACCCAATTCGACCCACCCACCCCCAAACCTCCTCCCCCCGCCCCCCAGTCCCTACCCTGAAAAATAACCTTATCTTCTTGTATGCCACGTTCATCCTTTCAGTTAATAAGTGAGCCACATCCTTCGTATTTGTGGCCTTGGAGAGTGTTTTTCAGTACTCGGTTTTTGACACATCATTTTCCGCACCTATCACCTGAATAAATGTGCCTATTCTTTTTTATCACTGCAATGAATTCTTGGAACCAGCCATATCATGCTATGACAAAATGGCTCAATAATATAATATAATATAAAATAACATAATATAATATTATATGATATAATCCCTTACTATTAATTGGTTGAATTATATTTCGATTTATTTTTACTTACCTATTTGATTTGATTTTTTTTAGGGTTTCTCATCAACAACATAATAATAATATAATACAAATGATAATAATATATATCATTATTATTATTATCTTTAATAGTAGTAGTAGGAGGAGGAGGAGGAGGAGGAGGAGTATGGAAGTTACAGTTATTCACACAGTTATTCATATATAGTTATTTGAAATACTTAGAAAAACATCCTTTCTTCCATGCACACAAACACTTGAAACACTTGCACTCACAAAAACGACTAAAAATCTATGCAATGTTCAAATTAAAATGCCTGCTTCATACATCTTGTGTTGATTGTGTGAAATGTAAATTCCATTACACCTTTGTCCATGGGCCACTTGTTTGTACTATGCCATGCTGACAAAATGTGTTGAAACAACAACAAATAAATAAATAGTATTATTTATTCTGCAACCAGCAGAGGTTAAAGGCTGCTGATTGCTGCCTGACACAGGAACAGAAAAGCATGTTGTTTTAGCTTTCTGCTTCAGAGATGACTGATGATTTCTTTTTCACCTCTCTTGGCTTTTTTTTCAAGGGCGACGCAGAAGGAGGCCATAAAACAGCACATTCATTTATTTTATTTTTTTCCTAAACCCAACTGTGAATCATAAAATGTTTGCCAATGGGGTCTCTTGGTGAAAGACGACAGCTATTGCTGTAATTTTATTCTTTTTTCCACCTCTATTGGCCCATTCCTTAAGGATGGTTGTATAACTGTAACAGAATTTGGTATTATAGCTTGCCAACAATAAGTGACCCATGAGAGAACCTTAAGCAGGTGTTAAATGTGTTGAGACCTTGGTCCACATTTGTAGATGAGGTGCACAGATGACATAACCACAGGGGGTGTGCCACGATGGGGTGGAAGTGGGCAAACATGAAAATAGGAGCGTGATAAGAGTGTAAATTTGGGTTTAAACATAGTGCCAAGAGTTTGAGGACAGATGGGGTCAATGGAAAGAGGGAGGAGAGAGGAAAGAGAGGGGGAGGAAGGGATGGGCTGAACACAGGGGGACCTGTGGGGTATAAATGTGAGCTGAGGTGTGATCAGGTGTCTTCTGATCATTCACCTGACACCATGAGACTGCTGGCTCTGCTGCTGCTGATCGGCGCTGCTGGTAAAGACTCAGAAATACACACATGCACAAGGCTAGACACAAACACTGCCCTAAATGTGTACTATGTGTATTTGTGGCTAAAGATAACTTTAAAACACAAATGAATCCCTTCCTGTGTGTGTAACAGCGGCAGTTCCACGTGAAGATGGCAGGATCATTGGCGGGTGGGAGTGTGCGCGTGGCTCTCGTCCATACATGGCCTCCCTCAACTATGGTTACCACTTCTGCGGTGGGGTGCTCATCAACGATCAGTGGGTGCTCTCCGTTGCTCACTGTTGGTACAAGTAAGTATGCATTCATGAAAAAAAGATTACTTAGATTATTAAATGCTTTATGAAATGAGATGAGAATCAATTTTATTGTCATTGAACAGAGTAACACGTACTAGGACAACGAAATGACCATCAACCCGTCCATACATATACATGAACATACATACAATATGACAGGACAGGAAGGCAGGAATGAAAGAGATACAGCATAACAAGAGGATAGGGGAGCAACATAGCACATACTCAATACACTTTACAACATGAAAAACTTGTGACTTGCAATAGGAGAGGGGGGCCATTATCCTGTCTTTATCTAAATATAAAATGAATGTAGTCTTTGCAAAATAGAGTAAATGGAGACATTCAGACTGATGTAGAAGTATAAGATAAAAACAATAGTTTTTCTGCTCGCACATTTTCTCACATATTCCACCTCCTCTCTCAGTCCCTATTACATGCAGGTCATGCTGGGAGAACATGATTTGCGAACGTTTGATGGCACCGAGCAGCTCATGAAGACCGATACCATCATCTGGCACCCTGAGTGAGTGAAAGATGGAAAAATCCCACCTGAGAATGTTCTCAACCTTTTTCATGACTCCATTTCCATCTGATTTGTTCTTCCAGTGCAGACAAACTGCTAAAGTCTACAGCTTATTTTACTACACTTTCTCTGTGTGCAGGTATGACTACCAAACTCTGGATTTTGACATCATGCTGATCAAGCTCTTCCACCCGGTGGAGGTGAACGACGTAGTTCGACCAGTCCCACTGCCCACAGGGTGCCCGATTGGGGGGCTGCAGTGCCATGTGTCTGGCTGGGGCAACACTGCCCTTGGTGACGAGGGTGGGTTGATTATAATATTATAAATTGCACAGCTCCAAAACGTGCCTAATGCCAGTATGTGTATAGTTTGTAGCACAGAACATGATTTTAGCTTATTTTAAACTAAATTAAAATGTAGAGCGTTGGGTGATGCAGCAGCACAAAGAGAGAAATAAGTACAGATAAACAGAGAAGTAAAAATGTAAAATGCATAATAATAATAATAAAAAATAGGAATAGAAATTAGGTAAACATAGCAACTATACAGGAGCGACCCAACCAATGGACAGAAATAAATTACAAGGAAAAGTAATATGGTGTGTCGTCCATATTAATATAGCAACAAAATATAAATATAATAGGGTATGTAATGTAGTGAGACAGTATAAAACTCACTTATAGTATAGTATGGCATATAAGCATTTGTGTCCGCAACAGTGTCTTTTTTTTATTTATGCTTCCACTGGAGGGTGCCAAATGTTGGCTGTTTTAAAATTCTATAGATAGCAGCTTGAAGGGAAGTTTAGTGAGTCCATATGTTTTTTGTTTACTGTCAACAAATCTTGTGCGAAGCTCAAAACCAGAATTGATCCTGTAAACAAGTCTGATTGTCTGATATAGATTTTTTTATCCACTGTCCAAAAACTGTCCTGCATCATCAACCAGCTGTCATTAATACTCACCAGAGCACCAAATGTGTTATAATCCACAGCTCAAAATAGTCCTTTCATATTTGAGGAAAAACCCAACATTGTCCAGCTGTTTTAGGAAATACACACACACACACAGTTTTTATAGGCTATGGTATATACAGTATATATATAGTCTTTGAAAAAAATATTAGACCATTGTTTTCTCTAATTTCTTGTTCATTTTAATGCCTGATACAATTGAAGGTACATTTGTTTGGACAAATTAAATGATAACAACACAAATATCTCATAAGAGTTTGATTAAAGAGCTGACATCTAGACATTTTCCATGGTTTTCTTGATAATAACCAAAATCATTATCAAGAAAACCATGGAAAATGGTTAAAACTATATATCAATTAAAATCATATGAGCTATTTTTGTTGTTATCACATATTTATCCAAACAAATGTACCTTTAGTTGTACCATTAACATGAACAAGAAATTAGAGAAACAATGGCGGTCTCTATATGTATACATTAACTGTTTCTACTGGTAGATTCAGTAGGAGGAAATAGGCTCTGGACTGAGAATCATCGAGAGCAATGTATTGGGTTTTTTCAACAATATAGAATATTGCCAGCCTTCTCCTGTTGAATTATTTTTCAAAAGATTCTCAAGATGCCTCAGAGGTTTCTTTGACTGTCTCTCCTCTGTCTGTTACAGTGTACATGCCCACCCTTCTGCAGTGTTTGGACGTGCCCGTAATAGATGACAACATCTGTCACAACGCCTATCCTGGCATGATCTCACCCAGGATGTTCTGTGCCGGATTCATGGATGGAGGCAGAGATGCATGCAACGTGAGTTTTACAGTAAAGACAGCCTGGAATTATAGCTGTGTGTGTGTATGAATGAAACACATGCTCACACTCACTCCCTCTGTATTTCAGGGTGACTCTGGCAGCCCTCTGGTGTGTGAAGGAGAGCTTCACGGCCTGGTGTCATGGGGTCAGGGATGTGCCCTTCCCGACTACCCCGGAGTCTACGTCAAAGTGTGCGAGTTCCTTTACTGGATTCAAGACACTCTGGCGGCCTACCCCTGAAGAATTTAACCCATTTTACACTTTATTTTTCTTCACCTCTCCCACTGGTTCAGCTCGATCCTTTCTTTTACAGCCCTGACTTTTATTTTTCTGTCACTCTCTGGTTTTCTCTCTCATATATCCAGGCTCAAAACACATGTGCCAGAAAGTAAATGTGCACAAAATAAAACCCGCTTGGTGTATAATTCACTATTTCGTTTGTCTGTTCATGTCCATTATGGGAGTAAAAGACACATTAAACTATTTAGAAGCTCAAGTATGAGTTTATTTGTTTGATTATAATAAGACTGTTTGATGGAGTTACACAGAAATCTTTATTTACTCACATAACTTATTTATGAGAACACACTTGTGGCATGGGTTAAATGACGAGGTAGCACATTTTCTATTGCTTCACATATTCGCTCTAGATGTATGATTGCCCTCTTCATTTCTTTATATAATTACATTTTCAAATTTCAAGCCTGTCATTCATTTCTGTTATTTCATGGAGGCTCAGAAAATACTTATTATAAAGAATCAGGACCTACTGTGAAGATAATGGCAGTGTGATTATTGAACAGTAGGAGGCCTCAGTCAGCAATTTTCCTGTCAGTCCCACCAACTCATCACAGTCTCAGCAGTGCAGCAGACACACGGTCATCTACAGTTAAACATGACACCACAAACTATTTTTTACATTCTCTGACGGACTGATCTCAGGAAATACGTTTTTTTTAGTTGGCAAGTATTTCGCACTTTAGTAAAAGAGTCTTTATTTTGCAGAGGTTGCTTTTCTGTCAGGACGACATTGTTCTTGTCACGTCTCCCAGGTCACATTTGTCCTCTCTCCGTTCTGCCCTCTCTTTATGTCTTCGTCTCTGTTTGACTGGGCTGGAGGGTCCAATCCATGCTGCTCCACCTACACACAAACACAAAATGTGGTCATAAAAAATGTCACGCTCTGCTGTGAAGTGCTCATGTTATATTTTAAAGTGAGACCTATAAACTTTTGACATCAATTAAAATTTAATGATACTAGTAGGGCTGGGTGATATGGGCCAAAAGTCATATCCCGATATATTTAGGCTGAATATCAATATACGATATATAACCTGATATTTTTATCACAAAATGAGAGCAAATGTTCAGTCAAAGACAAATACGACATGTCACAAGTAATTTCATTGAAACCATTTATTTAAGTGACCATAAATACTGTAAAACAGGAGTACCTTTTTTTATTTTTATCAAAGTTTGATAAAGTGCATATTTAAATAAAAAAATATCCTAAATAAAAATAGCCTATGAAATAAAATAGGCCAATCTTTTTCCGAAATAAATATATTTATATGAGAAAAGAATAACGAACATTACAAAAGAACTAAATATGACAAACTCTAGTAAGGGGAGCATTTATATATAAATAAATAATTAAAAAATATATATATTAATATATGTGATAGGGTCTAATTCCATATCAAATTTAAAAATATATTGATATATCGCCCAGCCCTAGATACTAGTACTAGGTCTGTTACCAATGTATATTTTGTGTAGCAACGTTTAACTACAATAAAAGACATAAAACTGAATGCTTACATAACTGGCACTCAAACTGTAAAGTGAGCCAAAGCAGAGTGGGCTTGACCCAAGGGGGGAAAAAAGCTCTCAAAAACTTGAGTGAAACTGATGTTGAAAATACTTTTTTCACAGCAACATTTTGCCAATCAGACAGAAGTGCCACTAATTGCAATATAAGTCGCTGCACTGCATTAAAAAAATAATTGTGGTAACTGATCATTAGTGGTAATAGTTCCACATGTGCTTCTCTGCAATGATGTGTCAAATTATACTTGTCAATTAATATGATGACAATAAAATAACAAGATGTTAGAAAAGCTTACAGGATTCAGGTTTGCAAGATTTATTCAGAAAGCATAACAACATGTACAAACTATGAGAGGGAAGAAAACTTGCCTAAATATTGCATAAACATATATATATATATATATATATATATATATATATGTTTATATATGTTATATGTTTATACATGTTTACATATTATATATTATGTTATGTATGTATGCACTGCATACCCTGCACAGGCTAAATATATGACACATTGCTATGTTATTATTATTATTATTATTATTATTACTACTACTGCTATTATTATTTTTATATACATATACTTATGCTGCCACTACTATATACTACTTATTATATATATATATATATATATATTACTTATTATATATATATATATATATATATATATATATATATATATATATATATATTATATACTGTCTAGTCACTATAACATTATTACCATCATATCATTAGTACAATTACCATCATCTTGCCACTGTACCTCACCTACCAACTTATCTTCTTTTTAACTTCTTAAGTGTCCTTGTTCTATTCTGTGTTTTTTTTTCTGTTGTTGTTTTTATTTATTCTACCTCAGTATTTTATTCTGTTGTATTTTATTGTACTTAAAAACCGGACTGCTGTGACAACTGAATTTCCCTTCGGGGATGAATAAAGTCATTTATCTGTCTATCTAAAGGAACCAAATTAAAGAGAAACATGCAGTTCATAGTCTTTTATATCAATAAAGTTGAATATTGTGGGCTTCTTCTGTTAATAGTTTCAATGTCTGCATCATGTGACAAAAGAGAGGCATGACAGAAACAGTTTGAGAACCACTGGAATATAAGCGTTTGCATTTATAAGACTACATCATCTACAAAGTGTCGAATAATCTCACTTATTAGTTATTTATAACTTTATCTGCACATTTCAAGATACAAGGTTATAAAATGCTACAACTTACCGTCGACGCCCAGCTGCGTGGAAGATGAAACCTTCACTTCTGGGAGGTTTTCAGTACTGCACATAACAGAACAAGATGAAATGGAAACATAAGTGAATGCTCTTCCCCCGCCACCTAAAAACTGTTTCTGTGTCGACCTTGTCTCATGTATATACGTGAACCAGCAACCTTGTTAAAAGCTAATGGGATAATAATACAATAAACAATAGACAGGGGAACCTTATCAAATCAGGAAATTAAATTAACAAACATTAACAATCACCTAATATTCAATGTAGAAACATGCAGTCTTGGGAATTACAATCAATAATTTTCATAATTATATTAAAACATAGATGTAATTGTCATATTTGTGTCTCTTATAGTCTTTCCAATATGAATCTTTATATTAGCATCAAAGTACACAGTTGAACCCCTTATTTGTTTTTAAAATAATCTTCTTCTTAAAAGGTTTTCATTTAAAAAGACAAATGAATAAGACACATATTTATATGCACAAAGACATGACAACAACACCAGAAACTACACAATCTGCAAAATCAGTTAATGACTATGACATGCTGAAGCTTTGCACAGATGATCTGGCTTCTGGATTTATATATCCTCTACTTTGTTAAAGGTTATAGTAACATGGTTGAAAAGTCTTCCCTCTGTTCCCTTATAGAAAATTTGAACTGTGACTATTAATAATCTTAACAAAAACAAGACTTATTAACCCGTCTTACCCGTTCTTGTTTGTCTGTTTGTGTCTTCTACGTGCTTCATTAGCACTATGAGCCTTCTGAAGAGAGGAAACATGTCACAAAGATTAAGCAGCCATCGGCTACGACAAGAGACGTGGGTGAGTACAATATTTGAGATAAAAGAATACTTCAGTACAAGTAAACTGACCGATTTTTTAAAATATCCCTAAATGACAAGCTCACAAAAAACAACAACTTTGTTACAGTAACAAAATAAAATGTAATTTGTGACTACCTGGTGAGTTTGTTGTGAGAAATGGAAACATTTAACAAATTAAATCATCAAACTGCAAAGAAGTAACACAGAAACAGTATTCAAATAGCTTGAACTTACTGATCGGGAGTGGGAAACTTTGGATCTTAATTCCTTTTATCATTATTACCAGTAGCTATCAAGTGCATGTTTAAAACCCCTTTTAAAAAATTAGCTGAAAACATTAAAGTCAGTTTTTTATTAACAGAGTTGTTAGCATTAGCTAATGCTACATTAGCAAGGTAATTGCATAAACTACTAAAATCTGATAGGCCAGTGACAGTCTTTCATTTCTGAAGTAAGAAAGGTTCTGTTGTGTTTTGAACTAGAGAACCATTGTGTCAAAAACTACAAAAAAAAGGAGTGATAAATCATTATAGTCAAGTGCAGAGATGTACCAAGAGTTATTAAGGGGCATAGCAAAGGTCAGGTAGTTAAATGGTGTTGTACTGGTTAAAAAAGACTTCTAGAAATCTGGTGAGGAAAATATGTCAGACATAAAAAAAACTTTATACAGCAGAGATATGCAACCTGCTTTGCCCGGAGGCCAGTTTTTCAAAATGACAGGAGGCCAGCAGCTAGTTATTGCCAAAGGCCTATAACTCATATTTCTTTTATTTCTTGTCCAATTAATTTGAGTAATTTGAGCTGTTAACAACATTAAAATGGCACAAGGATTAACAGTAGGCCTTGTGGCCCTTAAAAATAAAAAAATAACAAGCTCTTTGAGTCTATTTTGATATTTTGTATGCACTCTGGTACCTTATTTACATTCAAAGTAGAAAGATATTTTCTTTATTTCTGAATTCATTTATTTTCACTGTAAATTAGAAAAAGTCTGGTGGGTCATAAGTTGAGTATGAGTTGTATGTTTCCCCTTGCAAAAATATTTATTTTAGCTACTTTCTACAGTGTTTCCTCTAGCCCTAGGTGCTAAGCAACTAATATCTTTTTTCATCTTGTCTTGTCAAGTTCCCTCTCGGTTAATTTTTTATTTCATAAAAGTTTGCTAATTTTTGTGATAGTAGCAAAGTTCGTCTATGTGAGGTCATCACTTATACTAAAACACAATGTGAAACTCTGTCTGTTTCATGACAGCAGTCAAGAAATTAACCCTATAAAGCCTGAACCATGAAAAAAGTGTTTAATGAACCTGCTGACAAATAAATAAATAAATAAAAATCCAATATGAATAGGCATATATGAATTCTAATTTGTATCATATTTGATACATCAGGTCTTTTTGTGCTCACAGTGTTGCTCACAGTTTGTTTTTCTTGAACTAACAAAAACATATAAAACCCAACATTTTTAATCTATTAATACTTTGACTTCCTTTTATCATTTTCCTCAAACATGCAAAATATTTTTCTTCCATATAACACAACATCATACATCTGCTGATATGAAGTTGGCTGCAGTCAAGAAATGAATGTCAATTAGTACTCAATTGTTTATTCAGTGCTTTAGTTTTAAGGTTTAGTTTAGGCCAGTTTTTTAGAAAGTGACAGGAGGGCAAATTAAATCATTAAACTGCAAAGAAGTAACACAGCAACAGTATTCAAACAGCTGTAGGAACTTACAGCACGGGAGTGGGAGTTTTTGTCCGGAGTCTTGGTTTCAGGTGTCTGGAACAGGTTGGAGGGAGATGCACAGCGTGGGAGTGAGCTGCTTTTTGGGGGCAGAGGTGGAGCGCTGAGGTGGGACATGGGGACCTGGTAATCCAAACTTGAGAACTGTGGAGAGAAAGTGTAGACAGTGAGTTACCGGCCATTACAAGAAACCTGGTGGTACAAGTACTTAAAGACTGAATACATTTCAAATAGAGACAAATAGAAAATAGACTAATGTGTCATTTCCACTGAATGGTTCAGCTTGATTCAACTACTTCACTCACTTTTGGTACCAAACAAAGAAATGTCCGCACTTTGTCAGTGGTATGGCCTAATGTGGATTTGTAGGCTGCCATTTAAAAAAATCAGCATCAAGTGAATAATAAAAAAAAAAAAATTGTGGTCACTATTGACAGCAGCTTGGCTATTTAAAAGTAACAGGTTTGTGCAGGATGTCCTGTGTCGCACTAGTAATAATTGTCTTTCACCAATCAGCGGTACAGTGATTTAACTCCACCTTCCAGTATCGGCTCAGCTCGCTTGGAAGTGGTACTAACAAAAAGTACCAGGTAGTATTCACAGCTTTTGCTATTTTAAAACTAAAAAAGAGTGAGTTGAATTAAGTCGAGCTGTGCAGCACCATGCAATGGCAATTTTGCACTGCATGGTGCTGCAGCCATGCTAGCAGTAGCACAGCAGGACTTTGAGCTAATGCAAATGTCCATATGTTCACAGTGGCAATTCTAATATACTGAGTTAAGCAGGTAATGTTTGCCTGGTTCACCATCTTAGTTTAGAACATCAGCATGTAGCACTAAAAACAATGTACAGCTGAAGCTGAATGTTGCAGGTATTTCAGTCTGAACCAAAGTGGTAAACATCAGTGTTGGAAGAAGCATTCAGATCCTTTACTTAAGTAAAAGTACTAATACAACACTGTGAAATTACTCCACTGTAAGTAAAAGTCCTGCATTCAAAAATCACTGAAGTAAAAGTACAAAAGTATCAGCAACAAAGTGTACTTAAAGTATCAAAAGTTAAAGTACTTCTTATGCAGAATGACCCCATTCTGTCTATTGTTGGATTGTTATTATTGATGCATTCATGCAAGCAGCATTTTACTTTTGTCCAGGTTGGGCTCATTTAAATTACTTAATATATTGTTATGGGGTTTAATTAAAAATATCTAATCACTTTAAATGTCTCATGTTTTTTTATGTTAAATATTGATGTGAAAAGTAACTGAAGTTGTCAGCTAAATGTAGTGGAATAAAAAGTTAAAGTTCAAGTTCAAGTTACTTTATTTGTACACGGAGGTAGATTTTGTTTGCAGAGTCCTCATACACACACACACACACACACACACACACACACACACACACAAAAGAGGCACATATCACACATCATTCAATTTAAGACAGTGGGAGTTAAGAAATGGCAAATTAAATAAAAATGAAATTTAATTTAATTTAAAAGTTCTTTAGGTCCAGACTGCTTAGATATTGATGTGAACTAAAATACAAATAGCAACAAAAAAATAAAATAAAATAAAAAATAAAACAGCAAAATAAAATAAAAGTTGTTTAGGTTGTAAAAACATAGATAAAGGTTCAAATGTATATATAGAAATAATAAATACATGCATAAAAGCAACAATAAACAAACACTAAATAAACACCTGTACAAAGCATCAACATGTAGTGAAGTAGAAGTACAAAGTTACATTAAATGGAAATACTCAAGTAAAGTACCTCAAAATGATACTTAAGTACAGTACTTGAGTAAATGTCCTTTTCACAACTGTTAAAAACATAAATAGAAAATAAATCACACACCTTCCTCATGGCAGCCATTTCCTTCACCACCAGTTCAATGTCCTCATGGTCGTCCTCCTCTTGGTCGTCGTCGGCGTCCTCCTCCAGCTGACCGCTGCCTGCCAGGTAGGGCTCCACCAGGATGGACTCTGTTCCTCTGATGTCGCAGCGACAGTATGGGCAGGTGTGGCCTGCTGACTTCTGCTAGATAGTTTTCAACGACAGCGTAACGGAAACACTATATGAATGTAGAGACCACTTACTACCCATTGTCTTGACAACAGCTTCTTGTCTTTTGAAGTGTGTGTAGTGGAATGTCTTGGACTTGTCTTCAAAGAGTGGAGCCAGCAGTTTATTCAAGAGATAAAGGAAGTGGAAAATACCAGGTTCAACAGACTGTAGAGCAGCAGAAGATTAAACTACAGTAACGTTTGTCTAACTGACATACCTGCAACTATTTTTTGGCCTATTTCAAAATCTTTCTCTCGCCACAGTTCTTTGAAAGTCTTCGGAAACTTTGGTATTATTTTTTTTATAACTGTTGGTTGTCAGCTGCAAAAGTGTGAAGATGCCTTTGAAAATGTGATTTTGTGATTCAGTTACGTCAAAGTGTAACTATGTTTGATGGTTATCGTATTGTTGTAAACTAAGTGTTGATGAGGAAGTTTGGTTGACCACAATTCTAGACTTACAACTTTTCCATTGTGGTCTGACGTCCATGAAGCATTATTTTCTTTTCCTGTCTGCCCCCCCCCCTCCACTCTCTCTTTCTTCTCTTTTTCTTTTTCTCAAAGTGAATGTGGCCAATTCAGTTTGAGGAGGATGTGAGCCTTTGCTCACACAGGAAGTCATCAGCCAAATGTCAGGACATGCTGCTCTGCACCTCGCCACGTAAGCACCTCCAGAGCAGATGGGAGGCTACTGGCTGGCTGACTGAAATAAATAGTAGTAAAGCATAAAGCTCTAATATTTCCAGCAGCAGCTTTTATTCTGACAGGAAGTTTTCAATGTCACTCTGTGATTGAAAGAAGAAGTAGGAAGTGCACACGGGACATGCTGTCCACATGATGATTTGCCGACTTTTGGGATTTCTGTGCCATTTTAAATGATGTTTAAATTTCAAAATGTAATTTAATTCTTTTATAGGCCAGCGATAATATTCTGTACGTCCTTCTCTGACATTTATTTAAAAAAAACCTCATCTTCAGTTGTCATTTTACATATTGATGACATCTGTCATTTATAGTAATGGTTCATTTCACAGCCCTTTTCCTTTTGAACCATTGAACCTTTGAACAGAGCTTTGTTCTTGTCTTCGGGTGAGTTATTAAACTGTTTTCTCAAGCAAAGAATTGATTTAAGAGACTTCAAGTGTGAAGTCCATCGCTCTTTTTGTGGCCTGAGAGAACAGGAGAGTTGACGTACTTATTGATGCAATGTGACACATTTCACTAGCATGGTGTACTGAATATAGTTGTGTTGTGTCAACAAGGCTGACTGATGCAATGTGACTAAAGTGGGATTTAAAAAAAAAAAGTGTTCTGGTGTCCTTACAAAGGCAGTGCAATAGTTCAGCATTAACTTTGAATGTGAATATCCAGCTATAAAAACAAATGCATGACATAAAAGTTACCTTATGAAATGAACTTTAGTTTTTGTACAGCTAAAATTCTTCTATAGCAATTCTACAATTCAATGCAACATATACAGAAATTATGAGAAATTTGATTGTTTTACTTTGAAATGATTAAATGAATCATGACATTGATTCATGCTGGTTATTTTGTATAACAAGGCATGTGAAAATCACTCACACGCTGTGTTAAACACGAGTCTATTTCTGATGTCAACCCCAAACCACATTCAAATAACCAGCATTGTTACAGTACAGCGGGGCTTCAACCCTCAACCAACCCATGGGAGGGCTTATATTCATTCTGGCAGACAGAGATAAATCTAAAAAAAAATTGTCAAACCAGACTGTTTCACTCCACTGAAGAATCAGAACTTTTTACGGAAATTTGCCATGGTTTACCATCAGTATTTAGCAACCAGAAGCCAAAAAATTTGCATATGTATTGAATTAGAATCCTGTACATTGGGCTAATGTGTGAGTAAATGGGTGGGGGTTCATACCTGCCAGCCTGTGAGGCAGGGTCTGCACAGGAGATGCCCACAGGGCTGGATACGAGTGTCCTTATCCCTCTCTGCACAGATCTTGCACAGCTGGAAGGTGCTGCCGATGTCACAGTAAAGCTCATACTGCTCCTGTTAGGTGTTGGTGGGTAGACAAGAGGGATGAGACAGAAAAAACGATAGATCTCAGTATATGATCTGTGTTTTGTGATGGTGAAGCCTCAGGATGCTACTGGCAGTTTGATAAATTGATAAAGAGGTACAAAGTGCATCCACTTACTTCTGTAACTTTGACTTTTCCCTTCTGGGCCGGTTCACACAAGCTTGTCAGGTCGGGGTTCACTTCACGGCCGTCTGGGTACAGGTAGCTGCAGGTGCACAAACACACAGCACTTAAAGAAAAGACACAAACAAACGAAATAAATAAACCAGAGAGCTGTGTGTGTTCGTCCTCACCAGCCTTCTTTGAAGCCCTGAATGAGTGCCTGGAAGAGAGGTGTGTTCTGGGGGATGGTCTGGACGATGCCACCTTCGTTAGTCACATGGCCGATTGCCCACTGGCCCATTCTGGTGCAGCTCAGGCGAAAGATGTAGCTAGGAGGGAAAGAGAGTCTTGAAAATCCCATTTGTTTACATGTAGCCATGAAAGTTCACAGATGAGCATTAGTTTGTTTTGGGATGATACTGAGTCTCTCTCAAATAGAGTTGCTTCTGTCTAGTTCTTTATTTGTACGATGGATTCCAGTAAAATGCCTCCCATTCTTAAAACAGCTATACTATTGATTCTACAGTATAGGCCATGCTTATTGTTCATGAAGCTGCACTTAAAGCTGGGGTAGACATTTTTCTAGAAAAGGGACCAAAATAAAAGCCAGAATTTGAAAATACAGCCCTCTTCCTGCAGCTCCCCTCTGACTTTTACTTTACATTACATGTCATTTAGCTGACGCTTTTGTCCAAAGCGACTTACAATAAGTGCATTCAGCCTGGTGGTACTAGCCTTAGACCACAGGAATCAAGTAAGTACATAACTTTGAGAGCCAACTCTAACCGCTACAGGAGTGCTATAAGCTGAAGGAGATGAGTTTTTTTTTATTTTTTTTATAATTAATTTAGGCGACCATGACTTAACCGAGGTATTGTTGGAAGATGTAGGTCTTTAGCCTGCGGCGGAAGATGTCCAGGCTGTCTGAGGCCCTGATGTGGGTGGGGAGCTCGCTCCACCATTTGGGTGCCAAGACAGAGAAAAGTCTGGAAGTGGTTTTGAGGCAAGTAGACCCGTGCAGGGTGGGAGTCGCCAGCTGTTTGACTGATGCAGATCGGAGGGGACAGGCAGGAGTGTAGGGTTTGACAGGATCCTGAATGTAAGTTGGGCCTGAGCCATTAGCAGCGGAGTATGCCAGAGCTAGAGTCTTGAAGCATAACCAGTGGAAGGAGCGGAGGAGTGGTGATGTGTGAGAAACTGACTTGTTGATGTTTTATGTTCCATGTACGTTAGTGTTTGTAATGTCTGTTTAAGATAGTGGTTTGCTAATTGTTGTTTTTTGTGCCGGTTTGGTGGCTATTACATGCATGCACGGAAACGGCATTAGGGACGGGGGGATATGTCCCTCCCAGATTCATAGTGATCCCAATCTGTTCCCCCCACTGTCCCTACATAAGGCAACAAACATCGCAGGTATAACAAAGGATTAATGTTCCGATAGTTAGACTAATTTACATTGCAGCACACATAGAGAGTCCGGCGTTTGTGTGCTACGGCTAATGATGCGTTCAAGCCTACACGAATGTCAATTTTCGACATTGTTCCGAGCTACAAGTTCTGACTTTGAAGTTCCAACTGTCAGTGTAAATTAAACACACTATAAGGCGTTACGGTAAGAACGTGTTAGACCCGCCTTCAAAAAAAAGAAACAAGAGCACATGGATGTGTTAGCAGAGTCCACCACAGAATTTACAAGAAGACTGTCAAAAATGATGCCTTAAATAAAAAAAGAACCCCTATTCTCTTTTACAATAATTAATTAAAATATGCAATGACTAAGATGGAATAGTGGCATTAGAATGTGCGAGAGGCACCAAATTTAGGCCTTGAGGGCAAAAATGTTCTCTGGGGACCCGCCCTACTTTTTTTGGGGCCCCCATAGTCTCAGAAAATCTTGTGGGAGACACTGTTTCTACAGGCTTGACAGACTGGACAGATAAGAAATTTCCCAGCAGTATGTTGAGGGGAATGAAAGGAGGAGAGATGTTTTTGTATACTTCACTGAGTCAGTTTCAAGTCAGTTAATTTGTTTGGCTGCACTGGGAATTTCATGTACAAACGTCTTTTATTTATGTAAATATGTTGGTTGTTGTTTACACTACTTTTTTAAATACAACATATTTGGGTTAAGGCATGGAGTGGAATTACTCTGAAATTACTCATTGAGTTGAAATCATTTGCTGACAGCAATCTGTTACAGAGAAGGAAATAAATGTTAATAGTTAAACCTTCTGCTAACTGTAGCCAAAGGCTCCTGAATGTGGCATCACAACACTAAGCATAAGCAGCAGCCATAAGCACAATTTTCTCTCCATCTCTAAAAGGCTTCACTGATATTGACATGTGTTTTATTTGTTTTATAGTCAGTCCCGTTTTTAGTCTATTTAGGATGAGTTTGGTTTAGTTTTTTGGCTTGCTTTGTACTTGTAGGCAGTTACTGCCAATGCTGAAATTGTAACATTTTCTGCATGATTCCCTGCCGTTGGATCAGGGCTTTCACTGTGTGAAGGGACGTGCATGCTCATCTGCATTTGTAGAGGAGCCAATTGTTACGGCTTCTCTCTGCAGTGACCTGTGATTTGCCAAAGTCGCCTGTCACAAGCTAGATTTTAAAGTCTGTATACAGAGCCAGGAGGAGGTGCAGGAGTCTAGTTTCCACTCACACTACTTAAATTTAAAATATGCTAAATGGTTATAATGGGATTTTTGCCCAATGAATCAAAAGAAAACCCTACAAAACTGCCTACCTGAGTTCATAACAGAAGCAGTATTTCTTGAATGCCAGACGGTAAGCTGGAAAGCTTGAGATGATGCACTATGAAAATAATGCCAAAAACTCAAGAGGAAAAGAAATGCATGGTACTTCAAAATAGATTAAAAGTTATAAATGACGCTTCTTTCCCCTGACCAGTTTTTAAACTTTTCATAATGAATAGCCAGGTACTTAAAACTGGAGTGCTGTTTTGTGTTGCTTCACAGATCTCATTTCTTAAAATCATTTGCCAGGTTTGAAATCAAACACTGAACAACCTCCACGGTGCGAGTTTTGAGACGTCTGCAACATAAATCAGCTTCTCTGGGAACTGCATCAGTCGGAGTTTGTCGATGTGCTTGACCTCACCTCCCAGGTCTGTGCAGGTAGTGTTCCAGCCGACCTATAACCTGGTCATAGGTGAGGAAAGCCATGTAGCCCGGATGAGTCACTGCTAGCTGGTTCCAGTTTCTTATTAGTGACCTCCAAGGCTGAAATGAGAAGAGAAGAGACTCAGGATGTGAACAGCATAAACCCTCCAGTGGTCCTTGGGGTCTTTTTTGACCCCAAATCATTTTCATCATACCATTAATATCAGTTAACACTCATATAATTTTCAGCATATGTGCCCCTCTGCATCATTTATACATAAAATAAATTTCAACTTCAAATACGTTTTTACGTGTTTTACAAAAAGGCTGAGGAGGACAGCGAGCAAGAGGTCGAGGTCAAAATGTATATTTGCACATGTTGTCTGTTATGCATATAAAGACACAAACACACACACACACACACACACACACACACACACACAGATAAACACACACTCACAGGTACATATCTTCTCACAAGGACGCGCAAACACACACTCTCAAGTATACATACATGCACACATAGTCAAACTTGAAAATGAGGCCTAATTTTGTATGTGTTGGCCTTGAGTTGATGTAAAGCGTGAAAAAAAAAGTTTGCAAAGTTTAGACCACAGGTGTGATATTTTTTTAATTCTCTGTCATCTAAAAATGTACAATGTTTTCAAAACATAAGCCTCACTAAAAGTTGACATATCCCACTCAGTGCATTCCCATCAATACTTCCCCCCCCCCACTATTACTATTGAAAAAAAAATTCAGGTTTTAGTATTATTTTTCTCTTGAAATGAGGGCTAATTTTGTATATTTGACTAAAATTGACCAATAATAATGGAAAAAAAATAGGAAAATTATATATCAATTTTGGTAATAATTTTTTTCTACATGTCCTAAAGCCAGTCTTATGTCATGGGGTCCTTTTTGACCCCTGAGGACCACATAGTCGACAGGACGTTAATCAGATATTATATTATAAGATATAAACTAAGGCACTGTGGCATCCTTGTGACCTTTAAGTAATCAGTTTATTCTTCTTGATTGTAATATTTCACCATACCTGAAACAGTCTTGTGAAGATGTCAAACTCAAACACAGAGATGTGGTCGTTACAGGTCAGATCTATAGTTGACTTCAGAGCCATGGACTCCATCCCTTCCTCAAACTTGTGCACAGTCTGCAGCTGCTCTTTGAAGCTCTTCCACTGCACGATACACCTGTGAGAACAAGTCATTAATATGTGGCGAACCTAAACACAAACAACACACCACGTCAAATATATTTTTTAAACATTGTCTCGTCATGAAAATTCCCCCACACTCACTTGTTTCCAAATGAACGCATCCAAAACTCCTCAGCCTCTGTTTTAGTCACCCTGTAGGTGTCACCTTGGAAACCGCCCCCTGGAAACATGGCCCTCAGCTCCCAGAGCATGTGGCTGAACAGCAAGGACAGTTTGGTCAGGTTCCTCCTGAGAATAAAACCACAGCCCGTCAGTCAGACTTTCAGATCCAGAAATAGAAATAGGTCTACTTTGCTTGAAAATGTCAGTGTTTGAATGGCCTTGTGCTCATCATCTTTTTAACCATTACCTAAAACTGACTCTTTATAATATTCTTAAACTATTTGTGTCTGCAAAGAAAAATGTTTTTGTATCATGTTTATCTCTTGCATTCAACTTTTGCGACTATTTAAAAATGTGTTTTCTAGAAGCAGCGTAATGTGGTAAGGTGTAGGTGTGTGAAGATTAGATTAGATTAGATTAGATTGGTCCCACAATGGGGATGTTTTCAGTGTAAGCAGCAACAAATGTAGAGCAAAAATAGAAAGAAGTATCAATAAAATAACGAGAAATTGAAACAAGTAATATTAACAAGAAATATAAAAGTATTGACAATTTAGAAACAGTCGTGGGTGTATAAGCTGACGGGCATGCTCAGAGGAGACAGATGTGGTAAACACTGGCAGTTGGCCATGAAATGATAAAAATAAAACACTTTTAATGTGGAGACACACAGTAGGTCTAACTGTTGTACATTTGATACTCTACTGCTTCTTCTCAGTTGAAACAAGCATGCTGATACTTTCCACACACACACACATACACACACACACACACACACACATACACACACACACACACTCACACACACACACACACGCAAACACAAGCAACAGGTAGTCCAGCTAGCAAACAGGATGCTCTCTGCTGCATGCTTGTCTGTAAATACCACAGAATGTTCCAGTGGCCAGTGTGTCACTTCAGGACAGTCTTTATAAGTGTATATTCTATTTATTTTGAGGAGCATTAATCAATTTGATTTTATATTTATATTTATATTTATATTTACACATTTCTCAACTCTTGAGTGTACTTTATAGATAATACTCTTCACATATATCTCTCTGCAAACATGCAGCTTTGTGCAGCAGGTAAAAACTTGCACATCGCTATTTAAAATTAATTCCATTGACTGTAACACCAGCAGAAGACATGCTGGCAATATCAGCAATAACACTTTTGGATGATGTCATACATAATAATTAGTAATAGTAACTAGTTAAAAATGATTCCAGCACATCTTCTATCATTGAACAATCAAGAGCTTATTATGGATATTGTTTTTGTTTCAAAAGATATTAACTATTGGATACAAGCTGTTTCTAATAATAATAAGCAAAATAAATGTTTGAGTGAAGAGGACTTCAACTTTTTACATAAACTATAGGCATCAAACATGCAGTATATAATCAAATATACTGCAATATGCTTTAATGTACTGCACATTTCCAATTAAAGTGAAATATTACTACTATTTCAATACAAATGCAGTTAAAATTGTACAACTCTGGTACCTGAATATAACAATACTAGTCAATAATATCTATTGAATTTGGCAAAAGACTTCTTATCTTCTTTAAAGTATATCTCCTCTTTTGCGAGACATTTTGAAGCATCTCTGTAGATCTTCTGCAGATCTGTCCAGGCGTTTCAAATTCACAAGACGGACATTTGACCGTGTCGTTGGTGGTCACAGACTTTCCACCTCAATTAGGAGAATAAAACCTCAGCGGTGTTGAGGAGGGTAGAGTAATGTGGGAGGAAATGTGTAAGCCACATCTCTTGCTCTGGCTGGCCTCGTATGCATAGGAATATATATATAAAAAAGATGGTGGTGTTAAATTAAGAGCAGTCACACCAGTGCAGATGTTGTTTTAGTACAAACGGCTGGTGTTGTATGCAGCAGTGACAGTGGACCCGCCCTGTTACATAACGGTAAACCCTGGTTGATTCTCATTTGCTGTAAAAAAAAAAAAGAAAAAAAGCTTGATGTCAAATGTGTTGATTGCTTCTTTATCTTGTACAGAAATAGAGAATAACTTCTAAATATCTTTGACATTTGACCTTCTGCACTCTACCAGCATTCGATGAAAGAAAACTTCTCAGTACATTCTTAACATAATATAGATTGTTGTGTACTACAAAAAGCAATGCACTATAATTTGTATCTAACGTAATTGTAGGCCAGGAAGTGCTGTTTAGATTATATAACATATTGATGTTTGTTGTTTGGTCTTTAGTTGTTGTAGTAATGATGACAGGAGCAAAGGAGGAAGTCAGGTGATGCAGTTATAAGAGTGTATGTCAGGGGTCATCAACTACATTTGTCCAAGGGCCAGACTTTTTCTAAGCAGACACTGCAGGTGACGGACAAATCAAATCAAATCAAGTCTATTTATAGAGCCCTTTAAAACAGCCACAGCTGATACGAAGTGCTGTACATGGCAGGACAGACCAACAATAAATAAAAAAGAGAACAAATAAAAACAACTAAATCAGAGCGAGTCTCATGTGAAAACCAGTAAATAAAAGTGGGTTTTAAAATTAATTTTAATTTAAAAAACCCCAAAGAACAGATAAAAACAAATAAAAGAGAGCAAAGGCTCATGATGAGTTAAAAGCCAGTGAATAAAAATGGGATTTTAAAAGATTACTTTTAAAAACGGACAGTGAGGAGGCCTGCCTGATGTGCAAGGATAAAATGCTATAAAGGCTGGGAGCAGCGACAGAGAAAGCCCGGTCCCCTCTGAGCTTACGCCTGGACCTCAGTTCCCTAAGGAGTAGCTGATCGGAGAGACCAGAGAGGAATCGTGCAGGGGCGTAGGGGTGGAGGAGCTCAGACAGGTAGGGCGGGGCGAGGCCATTTAAAGACTTAAAAACAAATAAAATAATCTTAAAATGAACCCTAAAGTGCACCGGCAGCCAGTGGAGGGAGGCCAGGATAGGTGTAATGTGCTGCCTCTTACGTACTCCAGTTAGCAGACAGACGGCATTGTTCTGAACTAACTGGAGATGTGCAAGGGACGACTGGCTAACTCTGAAATAAAGTGCATTGCATTAATCCAACCGAGAGGTAAAGCATGGATTACTGTCTCAAAGTGTTTCTGTGCAAAAAAAGATTTCACCTTCGAAAGCTGCCTGAGGTGAAAGAAACAAGATTTCTCTATTGCACTAATTTGGCGGCCCAGTTTAAAATAATAGTCCATTTTAAAACCCAGGTTTGTGAAATTCTGTATCATAAAATCAACTATTTCTATTATGAGTGTTCACTTAAAAGTTGCTATTACTACAAATTCCTATTGAATTACACATTCAGAAACCACACCCTGCACATGATGAGTACACCAAGATAATACAAGCTGATCAAATATTAGTCTGTGTCAAAGTTCAACACAAATTTAAGTGTTCCAGGATATAGTTATTTTTAATGTGAAATGTATAATTTAAGAATTACATAAACTGGTCATATACATAACTGACTAATAACTGCATAAGTCCTGTCTTTGTTTCTGCTCACAGTTCTAGTTGCGTGTTTAACAGAGTTTGCAAATTTGCATGTGTTTCACAAATTCCAGTCAGAAGAGTTCTTGAGAAGTCAATAGTGTGTCACAGACAATAATCTCCCAGCCCCTAAAACCTTTCACTGTCTGTTGCCTCCTCTTATCTCCTACTTCTGTTTTTTAGCGTCACATGATATCAATTTCTCTTACTAAAGGGAGACTATTATTTTATCCAGTGTCTTTAGAAACTAACAGTGACTGTATCTGCAGCTCACTGGTCCCAGTCTATGAGAAAACAAGCTGCAAAAGAACATTGTGAGACTATAACAGGATGTTCCAACAACACAAAAGATGATATTTGTGCTGATATCTAAGCCGCATTACACATAACACTGTCAACGTGCCACATGACTGCCCATGCAGACCTGGTTGCGGTGCAAAGGACATCTGCTATCCTGTGTGTGCAAGATGACACAATAAGCTTTTAAAAATGGTCTTATCTGATTTCCAGATTCCACTGAAGTTAAATCTGAGAAATGATAAAGCTGTAACAATTTGCATACTTTTACAGAAGTAGAGTCAAATTGTCAGTCACAATTGTGTGTGCAAGACGACACAATATACTTTAAAATATGGCCTTATCTAATCTCTAATAAAACTGTAACAATTTGCATACATTTACAGAAGTAGAGTCAAATTGTCAGTGACAATTGATTAGATAGATAGATAGATAGATAGATAGATAGATAGATAGATAGATAGATAGATAGATAGATAGATAGATAGATAGAGAAAGATGCTCATTAACCTGCAGGAAATCATAGTTTACAGTCTGAAAAATGTTCTCAGTGACAAACTGACAAAGTTATATTCTTCTCTGTGTGAGAAACACTTACTTTGACATTGTCCTGAAAGCTTAACTGGTAAAACACCAGCTTTGTGTTCTAAAATTGTGGGATCAAATCCCACCTGTGTTGTTTTTATCTGTTATGTCCAACCCAAAGTTTTGAGCATTTAAAAAAAAGAAGTAAACAACACGGCCTTCAAATCACAACATTCATGTCGTACCTGTGATCCTAGAAGCGGGAGTCGAACCCAGGCGGAGATCCTTACTACTGCATCAAAGAACCAGAGAGAAATAAGCAGAAAGAAAGAGCAACTGACAAAGTCTAATTCTTCTCTGTGTGAGAAACAAATCTTTCCGCAGGCCTGAAAGATCAACTGGGAGAGCAGTCTGAAGGTTGTGGGTTCAAGTCCGATCCACATTAGTCTTTTTTCTTCTTTCAAACCCTCAGAGGACTGCTTCATAAACATGTCTCTTGATGACCACAGTGTACTGCTGGACTGAACTCCTGTGCAGTTTAGACTTCAAATATAGCTTTTATTAGTGACAAGTCATGGCATGAACATATGTGATCATACACTGCAGAGAGCTTAACTGGTAAAGCACCAGCTCTGCAGTCTGAAGGTTATGGGTTCAAGTCCCAATGACACAGTTTTTTCCTCTATCCAACCTTCAGATGACTTTTTCATAAAGATATCTTAAATTGTGAAGAACCTGTCTTGAATGAGCCTCACAAACTGAAACCGCTGGTTTGGTTTTTATTTATCTGTCTATATCTATATCTATATCTATATCTATATCTATATCTATATCTATATCTATATCTATATCTATATCGTTATCTATGGTCTTTTATATATTTAAGTGAAGCTGTTGGAAGTTTTAATGAGACCTGCAGTAATGTTCCCACTCCAAATACATTTTCTCAATCTTTATGAAACAGTCTGAGTGTTGGATAAAAGAAAGAAGAAAAAAAAAGTCATTGGGACTTGAAACTACAACCTTCAGACTTCAGACATGGTGCTCTATCAGTTGAGCCATCAGGTCTCTGTCAAGTCATGCGCTTCTTCTCACACAGAGAAGAATTAGACTTTGTTAGTTACTCAACGTGAACATGTTTTAGTTTCTGAACCAGGCCTTCTGGATGATACGCATTTTTTTTTCTTTCTTTCTTTCTTTCTTTCTTTCTTTCTTTCTTGTCCAGTGGTCAGGGGCTCTGACTGGTGACGAGGCATCGTGGGTTCGACTCCCGCTCCGAGGAACTCAGGTACTCCACTCAGGATGTGTGTGTGTGTGTTGCGCTGCTATTTCAAAACCGTTCTTTCATCGTCGATTTCAGTTTACGAATTTCAATTTGTGCATTTCCAAATTGAGGACATGTAAGTACAAATGAGCCCAGGGGGTTCGAGCTAGCTAAGTTAGCAAGCTTGATGGCCTAAAAATCATTTTATATTTAATTATCTGCAATGTTTTAGTTTGCAGGCTGTTCAACTGACTCATGTGACCTTTATGTGCATATTAGGGATTACATAGTAAACCTTGCTTTCAGTTAAACCTGGTACATTTGGAGGGTGAAATGTATTAAAAGTAGAGGATAAAAGAAAAACTGTTTTTTTCTGCCTTTTATTTCAGTAAAAGCTTCACTTATACCCATGTGCTCCAGGTCCTATCCATCCTATATGATGGATAGTATACATTTGGAGTAAGTACAGCAGAGGAGCTGAGTGCTCATCCTGTTCTGAATATAGGTCACATGCAGGTTAGAAGACAGTAAAAGGCAGTGGATATCTGTAAATACCCTGTGGATACAACTGTATAGACATAAACAGAAAGAAAATACTCTGTTCAAGGCCAGGCGCTCTCTCTCTCTCTCAAGCTGCTCACATACTGAGGTTTGCTTTTGCCAAGTTTTCTCCACATTATTAGCATCACAAAGATGCAGGTTTGGCCCCTTTTCCACCTTCGTCATTAGTAGTCCCAACAGGAGCAGCTGGCGCAGCCCAAACTCCGACTAAAAAAGAAGTCACTCTTTTTTAAGATGTTCCAGAATATCCACTTTAGCCAAACTGCAAACTTACTGAACGTGGTCATTTTTTTCCTCTGGCACACAATGAAGTCTATATTCGACATGTCCGAACCGGCCAGGTTATTTTATTTCACTGCAGCTTCTAACTATTTTGTAAAACAGTTATTTTAGTGTGTTCGGGGAGTGGTCGCAGCCTTTATCATAACTGCCAAGTAAGGACTTTTAGTCATGATACTAAAGAAGACTACTTTTGGATTATTGTCCTTTTTAAAGAGCATGAGCTGAGTAAAGAGCCCAAACTCTGGTCCCATGGTACCGGATAAAGATTTGATAGATGTGTGGCCTCTTTGTGACCCTGTAGTCAGTTTACAGAGAGGAATTCTGCTGGAAAAATATCATGTTTTTAGTTTTAGAACATCTGCTTGAGTCGGAAAGAAAATGGTGACTACAAGATAAGCCTATCAGTAAATGGTCAGTCACCTCCCGGACATGGAGATAGATGGAGTTTTATTTGTTCTGAGGTCTTGGACATTTTGTTTGTTTGAATTAAACTTTATTTGGGGCACTCATGGAATTTAAAAAAATGGAAAAGGATAATATTTTTCCAGAAAAAGTTTCCTGTTACTCCGAATTATTAATTTGTGGAGAGTAATCGGATAAAACAACTGCTAAAAATGACATTGTAGAAACTTTTTTACCAGGACACTGTTTCTGGAAAAAATGTTGGTGTTGATTTTTTTTACTTACATTTTTTTTAATGCTGTGAGCGCTGGTTTCATTCAACAGTCTATTGTTATAAAGCAAGCGGGCAGCAGAAGTCAGCAACAAAAAGCTCAAAACTTAACAGAAATAAATAAATAATAATGGTTACATAGTGTTACACGAAAATGAGAAAATATGTTTTTTTTTTTTGTCTTTTTAATTTGTGTGAACCAACCCTTTTTAGAATAGACAGATCGTGAGTTTTGGGGTTTCACTCAATGAAGTGTCCAAAAAAAGGGGAAAAATGCCCATCACAAGTTCTGAAAAACCAATATGATGTCTTCAGATGTTTAGTTTTTTTCTAACAATAGTGTAAAAAAAAAACAAATATTCAATTTCTAATGAAACAACAAAACACAGAAAAACTCCAAATTCTCATATTTAAGGCGCTTATAGCAGCACATTTCGGCATTTTTAGTTGGATAAATGACTGAAATGCTAAATCAATTTTTTAAATTTTTGCTGACCAATTAATCTCAAGCAAAAATTGTAAAAATGTTTTACCAAAATGAAGCATGTTGCAGTCCATGACTCTGATGAAATGATTGATTATTTATTGTAAGTTATCTCAAGGAGAAAGGATGAAATCACAAAGCGTTTAATATGCATTTAGGAAAGAAACCCTTGGTACATTTCTTTCTTGTGTGTAGATGTAGATGTGAGCCAGAGGTCCTCTTACCTGTAACTGGATGTCTCCTCAAATATCTTCTCCCGCCCCTCTTTAAACAGCAGCAAAGCCCTCTCCGTCTTATCCAGCAGGTTTCTCACATGGACCCTCAGGTACTTGACCTCGTCCCCCCGGGGCACCTGGCTGCCCGTCACCTTGGGGCCCCAGTAGGGCTCCCAAACCTGCGTGATCAGCGCTGTTGTCTCAGATACCAGCTCTGGCAGGTATGGTGGACTGTTCTTCAGGCCCAGCCGGGGGTTAGTGCACAGCTCGTGGAGCCTATCCAGTCTTTTGAGGGCCTTTTCCACCAGGCGCCGGTCTCCACTGGTAGGAGCCTGGGAGTTTGATTTGGGGCTCAGGGAGGCTCCTGAACCTGCTGCTGCCATCATTCCACTGTTGTGAAGTGATGTGAGTCAAAAATGACCTCAAATGTCAGGCTGTCTCTCTGTCAGGGGGCGTGACAATAAATAATAATGGTCCTTTTAAGAAATGTCAGAGCTCTCGTTTGAATATGTAAATGTTTACTGGCTAAAATAGGAGCAGCTGTTCCTACTGGCTCAAGTTTTTGAGTGTTTTAGCTGGCATTTAATATTCTTACGATGATTTTTCTGAGTTCCCAGCTTCATCTGGAAAGCGCACATCTTAGCTGCCTCAGACAGTATCCATCCTTGATCCATGAAGTAATCCAACAGCGTTACATTATCCAACAATGGATAGCACGTTCGATTACAGCATCTCTTACAATGCACTCAAAGCAATGCATTTCCTTTCAAATCAGCCACTCCGGTGCGTTTGTAGCCTCTCTCTTCTCATTCAGATCTTCAGAAAAAGGTAAAAATACAAAGTCTGTCAACACAGAGGCTGTTTCTTTCAAAATTATTTTCACAATACTACAAATACAGCACAACCTAAGCATTAGAAAAGTGAAGTGAAAACAAAGGAAGGGAGGGCAAGACACTGATACTCAACCTTTGCAACAGTTTCAACTTCTACCATCCCAACTCTCTCCACCACAACACATTCAGCCTTTCGTATCTGACACAGTGCTCTGCTTACCAGTATTCATGTGCACTTCTTAGCAGCACAGCAGTCCCACATTGTCAGGGTCAACAGAGCAGAGACATCTACCCACGGCACAGCGGAAACATGTCCCCTGTCATTGGCTGAAACATTGCGGCTTCTTCTTTGTCTCTCTTTCTTGATGTCCTCTCTCTCTTTTTTTCTCTCTCTCTTTTCTCGGTGCACCCTTTGATTGGTTTCCTGGTTGCAGCCAGCCAAACAGGTTTGTTTTCTTTGCTCTGCTGCTCAGGAAGGCAAGCAGAGAGAGAGAGAGAGAGGTTGAAAAAGAGAAAAGTGAGAAAAAAGGGAGGGAAGTAAATAGGTGTGAACTCAAAAATTAAACATTTGCTAAGAATGAAAGCAAAACCTGAGTGACACGTCTTATCCTGACAGGTAGCCTTACTAACAGACAGTATGCTTGTGTATTCAAAGTAAGGGTCAAAGTTCAGCAGCTCCAACAGTTGGGATATAAAAGGAAGGATTATATTCGTCAGCAGGGAACAATGTTTATTGCATAATAAAATGGATTTTGTCAGCATGCCATTAGAATTCCTGCTGCAGAAGGGGCCTGTCAGTACAGCCACCACTTTGCTTCACACTGAAATATTTTACAAGCTGTTGGATGAATTGCAACAAAATTTTGGTACTGACGTTGATGGACCCCACAGGATGAATCTAAATGACTGTGGTGGAACTCTGACTTTGCCTCCAGTATCATTATTAGGTTGACATTAACGGTTTTGAGTGAAATGTCTCATTAACTACTGGATGGATTGCTATTAAATTTAATACGCATTCACATCGTTCTCAGGAGGAATTCTTATTACTTTGGTGATTACTTAACTTTTTCTTTAGAGATGTTTTAGGCCAATTTTTTATGAATCCGATAAATTTGTTTTGTAATGAAACACTAATGACATTCATGCGAACATGCAAACAGAACCCCATGATATCCAATTTACAAAACACACCAAAAAACAGCAAATCCTCAAACTTAAGAAGCTTAAACCAGTATTTTTACTGTAATAAACAAGTGAAACAATAATTATTTTTATACCCATGGTTTCACATGTAACAGTACATGACTCTTGTGAAATGACTGATTACTGGTTAAGATAATTGGATAACTTTGGTTACTTTAAATGGTATGTTTTCAAACCATAAAGGGCAAATCCTTCTTATTGTACCTTTAAACAAATAGCTCTTTAATAACTTTTCCTTTAGCGCCATCGTCAGGTCAACAAGTATAATTATGTGTCTCACTTTGAAGAAGGAAAAGCTGCTCTTCCATTTTCTGCCTTTTATATTTTCGAATGTGTAAAAGTGAGATGAATAGTCTTGTCTCTATCCACAGTCAGTTCTACTCATAGACTGTATATAAACTACTAGAAGCTCAGGCTCTTAACTTACTGTAGGCTATATAAACATAAGAGAAGCAAAGTAAAATCTGATAAAATAATAACAAAACTTTTAGTCACTACAAATACAACATATAGAAAGTAACTGAACTGATAAACTTAATGAATAATGCCATATTTTATATAAAATGATGCATTAATCATAGCTTTATACACATAACAAGGTGTTTAAACATTGCAATGGATGAATTCATACTAATTACATACTAAAACATTTTTTTAGTAAAAGTAAACATTTTTATGTTTATTTTGTGTATTTTTTGTGGTGCTAAACATCACATGTCACACTCTGCAACATCAGAATGTGAAAACTACCAACCTCTGATTTAACATCCACAAGAGGGAGACACTAACTCAGATACTGCACACCCATTTTTGTGAAATCTGGTTTTATTTTTTTATCCATTTTAATGTCAGTTTCAAGGTTAATTCGCCTTAACTTAAGTGCATACAGTCATAGAAAAAAATATTAGACCACTCTTGTTGTCTCCTTGCTTTCTTGTTAATTTTAATGCCTGGTACAACTTACATTCGTTTGGACTAATATGATGATAACAACAAAAAAGCCATTTTCAATGGTTTTCTTGATCATGATTTTGGTTATTATCAAGAAAACCATGGAAAATGTTTGGATATCAGCTCTTAAATTAAACTCTTGAGCTATTTTTGTTGTTATCATTATATTTGTCCAAACAAATGTACCTTTAGTTGTACCAGGCATTAAATAATTAAATAATGAAATAAAATACATTTTCCATGACTGCATATATCAGGGATGGGCAACTTAAATGCTGGAGGGGGCCACAATTTTTCATGGACACTACCAAAAGGGCCACATATAGGACTGTGCACAGATATGATGAAACTGCAATTTTAAATATGTTTACAGTGCAGTAACTTAACATATTTCATGCTCAAATGCATGTATAACAGTATAAATAGGAATACAAAAGGTTTGAAGCAAATAAAAAAAAACACTTACTGTGATTTCTTTTTTTTTCCAGTGCAAGAACAGCAGACCAACATTAATTGCAAGAAGTACATTTTTGCCTTTTTACACTGCACTTTTAAGATTTCATGCTCAAATGCATGTAGTTGTACTGAGGGCCACTTCAAGTGAGGGTGCAGGCATTATGCGGCCCCCGGGCCTCCAGTTGCCCATCCCTGGTATATATATGTTTTAAAAGTGCTTTAGAATCCTAAAACAGCTGTTGTTAAATGTTAAAGCCAATTACAAAGCAGCGAAAGAGAGCAGTAGTTTGTACAGTATTGTTCCTGTTGAGGTTATTTCTCTGTAGATGTATTTCTAAATGCTTAGTGTAGACTAATTGCACTTTCACTCTCCTGGCACAAGGGGGCCTCATGTTATACAGTATCATGATGGAGGCTGCTGATGACTGCTCTCTACATTCATCATGATGCAGTGTCTCAGAATATTACTGAACCCCTAAATATTAAAAGGGGATTTTTTATGTTTACACATAAGTTCATGTTCTTACAGAACAAGAAACCTCAATCACTGTCTCGGTCATTAAGCAATGAGCTCTGTCAGGTGTGTGTTCTGCATGAGACTGGCCGTTAAAGAGGTTGGTCCTTATTTTTTTTAATAAACAGTGATACTTAATGCCAGAGACAATAATGGTTGAGTGCCTTGACAGCTGCAGAGCATGTTTGTGTAGTGTAAGGGTGTTTTAGGGACTTTAGACACCAAGCTTGACTTTCCGTTGCCAGCTCCACACTTGAGTGGAAAGAGGAAAGTCCCAAATTGACCCTGGTAATCAGACCCTGGTCTGAGGGTGGGGTAGGATAAGATTAAAGACAAGGAGATGAGGTGTGATTTGTGTGTGTGGGTGCATGTAAAAGCTTGTGTAGGCACATTTATGGTTTGTATGAGTGTTCTTGATCTTGTAAGATGGCCGCATGCAGTGCAGCAGTGACATGGCGATCAGTAAAACGGTTTGAATCTGGATAATTTTCTTCTCCATTAGTTGCCATATTCCTGCTTTTGGGATTCAGGTTCAGCTCAAAGTGGACTTCAATGGACTGCAACTTGAAAAATCTGTGTTAAACAATCCATAAATTGAACATTAGGTTTACTCTAACGATCATATCTTCTTTATTTGCATGTTATGATTTCACATATTTGCAGAAATACAGAATATTGAGCCTTTATGAGTGCAGCATGCTATCACCAGAAAGCTTTAATTTGTAGAATCTGCTCTAATGTACCACGACTGAGACAATATTGTCTGTTCTATACTGAGAAAGAGGTGTGAAAATCATGTTCTCGTGAAATTGTGTCTGCTGTCTTGAGGCACTGTAACATGAACAAAATAACTTTTTAAAAACATCCTTTCCATGACATCAATGTGAGGGCACAGAAGGGAAGTTTACCTTTCAAAGTCTTTCTGTTTTTGTTACTATTCTTTCTATTTTTACATGGACCTGGCATTAACACATCATAACAGTCATAAAAACCCAGAATTTCATAATAAAAGCATATGCTTCTGCAGGTTGCAAGTAGTTAAAGTCAGACTTTCCTCATTGCACTCATCTGTTCAGCTTTAGCAATACAGAAAATGCATTTATAACAAGGGCTGACTTTGAATAGACTATACTGTATATGCAAAATGTTAAGTTCTCATATTGTTACATTAAAGTGTTAACTACTCCAGTTGGAAAATAACTGCTATTTGAAATAAATTTGATCTTTTTTAAAAGCTTTCATTATTAGCATGACTAACCAATTCAAAACGGAAAAAAAACTATTCAAGGAAAAAAGAAAGTATAATAAAGAAAATAAAAAAGTATGACTTGTGATCATTTCCAGTAATAAATGCATGTTGCCCATGTTAAACAGTAAGTGCATTATAATGCAGGTAGGATAGTCAGTTACTGTTTGAGACAGTGACCCAGACTTAGTCACATCTTGCACAACGGTGTGTGTGCACAAAGCACCCGAACCGAGAAAAGCATCGATCCTTGAACTTCTTGAGAAATTCAGCTTTAGATGTTTTGAACTTGCATGCAAAACAGGCAGATGTTAGAGAGGTCGGAAATGCAGAAATTATTCTGAATTCAGCGAAGTGTTTTCTCTTTCCCTCCGCCACTTTAATTCAATCGTTTTGTTTCGGTTTAAGGGAAAGCACCAGTCAAGTGTCACTGATTGAGTTCATTAAAAGGAGATGAGCGCTAAATCAGCTGCACTACCTGCAGTTTTTTCTGTAGGTGCGCTGGGATTCACATCTACACCAAACTACTATTGGCTCTTCTCCGAAAATACATTTGCATGACGAGTCAATTACTTTGAACGCTTATCTAAAATATAGCTGTGACACAAAAGGAAACAGAGTGATGAGTTGATCGCTGCCTGTTTGCTGATGGGAAAAGCGCACTTTGGATGATCCCACCAAACTGTCACTGAACGTCGACAGGTTTTTTTCTTCTAAACGCACCTGAAACTTCTCCAGACCCTCGCCCCGGTTGATGCCGAGGATCATGACCATGAACAGTGACCCTGCCACCGCGCCGCTGGATCTGCGCACCACGAACCGAGAGCGTGGGTCCAGGACTCCAGACTGTAAAGGTCGCGCCAGGGACGCTGGGGGGACAGGCGGCTCACCTGCACCCCCAGCATGCACAGGGACGGACAGTTTGGAGATACAGTGCCCCGCGGTCAGGGGCGCAGAAACCGGCCCTAGCCGCAAACGGCCAGCGGACAAATCCTCCTCCAGTCTTCCTTTTAGGAAACGCCCGATTCTTGTGGAGCCGGAGACCCAGAGGCAGTCTCCGACTCAACCGGAGAATGGAGACCGCTTCTCCCCTGCGACGGACTTCACATTACCCGAGAGGGTCGCCGGTCGTTTGGAAAGATCCCCGGAGGAGAACAGCAGAGTGGGCGCAGCGCCGGTGACTCCCAGGCTTCTTGAAGCGCCAGGACAGAGTCCACATGGATACCCCTTCCGATTTTTGCACCCGATTGATTACGGTAAGAGTTTCTGGCCAACTTTTAGTCTATTATCCCAGCACTATAACGTATTTTTATTTTTTTTAATCTTATTTTAAAAAAAGGGACAGTTTACCCCCAAATAAAAAAACAGGCTACACAGTTTGTTTTTTTTTTTTTCCTGATTTTTCTTAATTTTTTTTTTTTTTTTAGCACGATAAGCAATATGGCATCTCCATCTCCAGCACCCAAAACAACCTTGATAAATAGCGCTATGTTGGGAAAAAACTTTATTTTTTTAAATTTTGGGGTGACGTGTCCCTTTAATTTGTTTACTCATATATATAAAAATAATAATTGATATATTATAATGATGAACTTTGTGACACTTTACATTTTTGCTGTGATTTCTACATCTAAAGTATGTGTTTTATGAGGAAGCCATTTCTTTATAGGGTCAAAATAATCACACTGTCTGTGTATACAGGAACTCTGTTGAAGGTTAGACTGACAGACACACAATCTCGGTTTCAAAGGCAGAGCTTGGTGCAAAGTAGCTCTTCTCCAAAGTATTATTTTTTGTATTACATAAATTATGTTATTTTTGGTTGCAGCAGCCATGAACACTCCCCCGACAATATTTTTGTGTCACAGGTGAAAGAAAAGGCAGAGGACTTGATTCAACAGCTGAATCAATGAGAAAATATCCACTCAGCTATTCTGCAGCTATTCCCCTGTACTGACAAAAGTAGCTCACTGGGTCAACTCATAACGCACCTACATGCACAGTCTTACTTCCCTATTATAAAAAATGACTTGTTTGCCATTGCAGCATTTTCCTTTTTCATATAGTAGTGCAGTGCCTGTAGAAAGTATGTATTCTTATAGTGGGAGATTAAGTAGATTTTTCAATTATGGCCAAATGAGGTTGTGTGTGAAAGTGGGATGTACAATAAGGTGTAATACTCTTGCGTAGTGTTAATATACAAAGTGTATATTGGGTAATACATGGATGTATTGACATGGACGGCCGTTGATACGTTTGGCTAAGAGTTACGTACAGACGCTTATGATAGACCGCCCAATAAATGGCTCTGGACGATCGTAAACCACGCCTCCTCTACAGAAAAATGAATAGGTGGTCTCCAGACTATATCTCATTTGTGATACAGTCTGGCGTTAGCCAGGCTAGGACACCGCAGGGAGTTGAACCCCATTCCACTGATGCCAAAGTACCACTACCAAGTGAATAAACCTAAATCTCCGCTTAGCATGCAAATCACGAATAACAGAATTTGCACATTACATGCAAACCATTACAACGTCTGCAACTCCATAAAACACTTACTTTTCATAAGGTACGCACACCATCCAGCACATACACATTGAACATTCATATTCCCTGGAAACTATTCCAATATTATTGGAAAATCGAACCTTGTAGCACACTTTAAAACTCTGAAAGATAGGTAGGCTAAATAGATTTACAGATGAGATGAGTCAGGGTGGAAATCCAGAGTGAATTGTGTTACTGACCAGGTTTAGGCCTATCACACAATGGGGCGGAGCTAAAAGGCGTCCAATTGGAAACAGTGCAATGCCGCAGCACGTCCTACGTAAATAATGATATTTTGAAAAATGAATTCAAAAATCTTCAAAATCGAGGATGCACACCTTCGTGCCATGCGAAAGCCACATACGAAATCTGAGGTCAGTCTGACTAACGGTTAGAGAGATATGCCCACACACACACACACACACACACACACACACACACACGCACACACACAAACACTTCTTGCTTTATAGAGATAAGATATCTTCATCAGTTTCTATTGTTTCCCCCTCCCCTCTCCTCTCTGTTATATTTCTATATTTCTCTGTGTCATTCAGGTCAATACCCAGTGTACTGTTTGCCCCCCGTCCCAGAGCCACACCACCCGACCCACCACGCCGAGAACCTGCTGGCTGCTATCCATCTGGCTACACGTCAAGATGAAGATGGAGACACGTATGTTGATGATTTTTTAAGTGGCTTAGGTTGGGAATCGTGTCACATATCTAAGCCACTGATGCGTTCAGTGAACTTAAAAGATTGCTATGATTCATCTTCCTCACACATTTCATAATCAGCCTTGTTAGTCAGACAGCTGTGCTGATTGTCGAAACTTGGCACAATTCTCAGATTTGAAGTCTTACCACATTCATAAATATTCATGGGGTTTCCAGCGTATTGAGAGAATTCATTTAAATTTTCTTTAGACTGAGCAGACACAGACTCACATCTTCACCTGAAGAGACCAAATGTTTGAACTAACGACCAACTGTAATATTATTATGAGCCTGAGATTTATAGTTTAATATGCAAAACATTCCAATAGCTTCTTGGAAGTGGTGACTCGTCCATTGCAGACTTGCCAAATAGAGAGTCAGACTCTCAGTTTAAACTTATAAAAAGTGAAATGCTCCACAGAAAGAACAATTGCAATGTCTAAACGAGATGCATGTTGTGTTTTTTTATTGTTTCTGTAATAAATAGACAGCAAGTTCAAACATATCATAACCTCCGGCAACATTTAAACCTTCAGATGATAGAAAGTGTGAGTAACTGATTCATGGATCTGATATATCTGACTTGAGAGCTAAATTCTCAAATGTATCTTTTCGTGGACCAACAAGCCTTTTCCACAGCAGACGTTTTAACTTGTAGGAGTTGGGATTCAAATAATCAAATAAGCCTTCACCATGTGAGAGTGAGCCAGCAAGTACTGTGCAATACCAGGACCTTAAAAACAGGGACGTAGAACAAATTTATGGACCCTGTACAAAGACGTTATCTATGATAGAGAGAAGAAACCTCTTTTCTGACTCATTCATTAACTTCATACTTTGTTAATGCGGGAAGAGGCTGTTTAGCAGAGAGCGAAGGCTCCGTGAACAAAGGTCTCGATAGTGCTCTTATCCTGTGAGATTTCTTTTAAGTTTCTATCCTAAACAATTTAATTCAGTTTTATCACAGAAATCAATGAAATGAGATATAAGCCGACATTTGTCTTACATCCTTAGAATAAAGAAGGCCTCGCAACCATAGATGCATGATAGTACAGTGTTACCGCTCAGCCTTGCAGCCAGTTTTGTTCGGTCGTCACTTGTGGTATTGGAGCAAAAATTCCCTCTACGACCTAAAATAAACACTTTTTACCACAGACCACCATTATAAATAAAAATTGTGACTTTTCAAAAGTAGGTCAATCGACCCCTTATCGTCAGTCTGTCGTCACATGCAATTGCACATGCATGCCAGTTGCAGAAAGAAGAAGTCAATACGATAATAATCAGAAGCTTAAATACATGAGAAAACTGTCACAACTGAAAACTCTAAAAAAAAAAACTGAACATGCTGTGTTGTGCTGTGGGCTACCAAAACCGAAAAGGTAATAATAAGTCTTTATCTTAAATCTTTATACATATACTTTACATTATTATTTTTAATACTTTTACATGTACATTTTTTCATACTTGGATATCCCAAAGTGAAAAGTAAAATAAAGGTAAAAGTCAGAGAGAAAATAATCTTTTTAATCTTCGCGATCGCAGTGTTCTTATTGGCGGACCGTTTTTTGCACACTGTGAATGTTTGTATGCAAATAATTGGTCAGTAATGGGCCGTGTCAGAACTCCTGGGTGGGGCCAGTGAGAGAAACACTGCTGTGCATATTCAGTGGGCTGCATACCACAGGAAGTAAACCTGGAAGCTAGAAATCTTTTTTTGGCATATGCGACAGGTGTGCAACTCTCATTGGACTGAATGAAAACCACCTATGGGTTCAGTTTACAGTTCTTGCGGCCCTCTGTGAAGCTTACCAGTGGTCTAAGGTCTATCCTGCTCCACTGGCTATTCATTCTAATCTTCTGTTCCCCCGTCCAACACCCCTGCCTAAAACAAAAGGAATAAGCGATATTATCATTTACCCCTCAGCTTTTACCTAAATGTTAAAAATGTCTTGCATGAAAAAGTCCTCTGACATTTCACTCTGCAGCATAGCTCCTTACCAGCCAAAGACAGGCTGCAGAGCTGCACGAAGCCTCTCTGCAGGCCTGGTACTTTTACTACTTGACTACTTGACTCTTTTTCAAAGGGAAATTTTGTCATAAAAGTGAAATTGAGATGGCCCCATAAATAACAAGCTGATACAAGTGATTCACTGGGCTGGACCCAAACAACTCCAGCTTTAACAAGTGACACAGAAAACTTTTAGTGTTGCGCAACCTGGATGTGGTTTGCGAGAAGCTTGTAATATCATCTGGCTTTATTTGTTATGCTCTATGTGACTCACCTGGTTGTACGTATTGAACAGGTACCGCCAGTGCACCCCCCATATCCAACGAAATTCTTTGCTGTTGTTTCACTTCCTGTAATGGAAACTGGTTTAGTGTAGATCAGGAATGATTCACAGTGGTAATGAGACTTTGATCTAACACACTAACCTGGAAACTATAGCACCTGGGGCCAAGCTGCTTGGATAAATAGAAATTGCATGTATAATATGTGTAGAACAACCTATAATTTGAGTCTCCTGGGGTGCAGGATAGGGGGTTGGGAATGTGAATACTGCACACAGGACACTGGAGGAGTTCACAACACCACATGCAAATTATAAAACTTTAACGCATGGTTACTTTACTTTGTGTAAAGTCTTTACACCTACCCACCCACACACTAACTGAAATGTCAAACTCATACGAGAACACAAACAGACTCATATGACTGAACACGTGAAAGCATGTCCAAGAATTAAATGACTTTGATGCGGTTTCAAAAAATATCAGCATCATTTGCATCCATTCGAAACAAAACTCGTGATGACCACCATGCTGCGGAGCCATAAGTCCCGTGACATGCAACAGCTGCTTATTGTTCCACATCTGCTTCAGAGACTCATTATCACACTGACACATATTATGAACAGATAGCATCAAGGAAATAAAAAGACAATGCAATGTACGTTGACTGACAATAACCATGAGAAAAAGTACTTTTTCTTTTTTATTGTTGCAAAGTATTTTTTTTTTTCACCTTTACTTGTCATTATAATAATTTGCTGACACGCCTTTCTGAAGCATCCATGTCATCAAAATGTGCAGTGTAGACAAAAACCAAGAAGAAGAACTGATATGAACATCATCTTAACACTATCAGTGAGAAACCAGCAGTGCAGAGACTTTTAACCCCTTGATAATGAAGCTGAGATCTTGTCTGGCTTGTGTCGTACTTTGTTGCTCTGTGGTTGTTTGAAACTTTGTGTGAATTCTGCAGAAAGAAACATTCTCAGCCCCCCTATCCTTTTCACACTGTCTGTATCTGTATGTGTGTGTGTGTGTGTGTGTGTGTGTGTGTGTGTGCGTGTGTGTGTGTATGCACAATGTGAGTGATGGCGAGCATGCGCCTGCTCTTACGTCAATGGGGTCTGTTCGCAACGCCTCTGAACCCCTTAGTTTCGGGAAAACCAGTGAGTGCTCTGTTTAAAACATGATTGCGGTTTTTCTCAGGTGTCTCTGTGTCTCTCTCTTCTCTTCTCTGTGTTTTTAAATGAATGGTCTCAAAAAACCCAAACATCCGCTTCTCACTTCCTCATTTACCGCTTTCTTTCTATCGGCTTCATCTCTCTCTCTCTCTCTCTCTTTCTTTCTCTCTCTCTTTCTGTGTTATGCGTCACTACTTATCCCCACTATCATTCGTACATGAAATTTGTAGATGTGCTGATTGTTGTACAGCTCATACCTACAAATGAATTCCTACGTCCTTTCAGTCAGTCAGTCAGTCAGTCAGTGCATTTAACTGCACAATAGCACCATTCTATGCAGAGTTTAGCAGTACTCGGATTATTGCAACTGTCATGTAAACACCTAACTTTAAATGTTATCTTACTTACCTGACTTAGATCACACCACATTACTATGGCATCCAGACACAACATATAAACTTTTTGATTCTGCACATGCCTTGAACCTGACGTAAACATTCATAAACACAAAACTAGATTTAAAGTCTGCAGCCACACCACTTGATCTGCAAGGCTACACATGCTTTGAATGAAAAGCTAATATTGGCATGACAACATGATCCTAATTACAGCGCTAACCTGCAGCTGTTTAGTGAGTAATGTTTACCATGCTCAACAACATAGCTCAGTGTGCTAGCATTATGGCTGGGTATAAAAAAAGAAGAAGCAATACCATACAAACAAGTGTTCGGAATCAGGTACTACACATACTAATCATGCTACATGTAGCGTGAAACAAGTACGTAGTGTGTTTACACTGCTGGCCATGAGACTTCACACACTCAAGATATCCCATAATGCATTGCTGCTGTTTCCCCAATCTGAAACATAATAACACGGTGGCTGGTTTGTATTGAACTTTCCCTTATTAAATGTTAACAGTCAAACAAAATGTACTTCTGATATTCATTTATGGCCGGAATTAGACAACCCAGCTGCTGACTTGTGGCCTTTATTAGATCTAGACGGCCTTATTAAAAATTTTGTCCCGACTTTCCGGGTGAGGGGGCTAACTAATTCATTGCTGCCTGTAGCTGACCTTGTGCCGGACATGGTGGCGCTCGAAAATACTTCAGTGTGAGAATAGCATAGTTTCATAGTATCATTATTTGAGTATGCAGCATGTAGTAAATAATACCCTGAGTATGTAGTGTGTAGTATGAAGCATCCCATTCCATAGTCATTTTTTTTTTTCAAAAAACAAAAACAAACAAACAAACAAACAAAAAAAGAAATGCATTTGACTGGAGAAGTTTCAATACTGCCTGCCGATTCCCAGCCCTATAGTTAGCATCTGCTAACTGGTAATTAACATAAAATCAGTTCAGGTTAATGGAAATGTAATTTGTTTTTAGGTGTTTTGTCGTAACAAACAAATAATGAAATTGACATGATGCAAAAAAGTTATTGCAATTCACCTACGAGGGGGACATGAATGTGTCTCCCAATTGTCATGGCAATTCATTTCAAAGTCATGGAGACATCTGACACAATAGCTCCATGACTTCATGGTGGTTTTGGATGACAAGTCAGTTGATCACCAAAGTAATCAGGATTCATCTCAGCATTGCCATCCGTGGAGTTACAAAACTATTATGACCATGAAAACACCATTATCTGTATATTTGTGTAGTGTCTGTTCTGACTGCTTTCACACCTCCCTCAGGACACTAATCTAACCATCTACTCTTAGTAATGACAGTAATAACATTATTTTTGTTCATTACATACGTAATGGTATTGACTCAGACAGGCAGTCACTTATTCCCTTTTTACGCTGTAGTCAGAAAATACAGTGTTTGCTTAGGGTGTGAATAGGTTACTGTAGGTTATATGACCTGGGTCCACAGTCCTCCTTCGGCCTGTTTTACTATTGTCCAACACAGATCTATAGAGTGAATACTATCTGTGAGATTGTGCTGTGAACTACATTTGCAAGGCCAAGTTTTCTATGTACGCTGATGACCTGATATCTGCACAGAATAATGTACTGTACAGACAGTTTATTTCATGCAAGAGATAACCTCTGACTGACTCAAGGTTAAAACTGAGTGCATTGCTGTGAAAGGATGGATTTTGACAGGTCGATGATGCCCTTTTGATGAATGTAGAAAAGCTCTGGGCGAAAAAAAACAGATCCCACAAAACAACTTAGTGTTTGTTCATCCTGGTTTCCCCCATAAATACCTTTGAAGATGTGATGTCAGACGTAATTTATTGTTAACTGGACTGTGGCGTGTCTCTGCTTTTCTTTTGTTTACTATTCTCACACACCGACACATCACCTCATTGCTCAGCTGGTCCACAGACCACAGGACATGTCAGGCTTCAGTCGGATCATTCAGTTTGGCTGCGTCCTCACCCTCCATACCAAACAGGATACCGCACGGTGCTGCCTTCTCTTTTTTTCTCGTATAATTTTTTTTTTTTTCTCTCTTTCTCACACACACACAGGGACTGTCAGTGTTAATGCAAGAGGCTTGGGACTCCTGCCTGCGTCAGTGTTACTGTGCCTGGGGTTATCTGGGGCTGTGGTCTGCCCCACTTCCAGGAACTAGAAACAGTACAGTTTCATCTTAAGAGAAAAAGAGAGAGATGGATGCAGACTGAAAAGAGTTTAACAAGATAGATAAAGCCACTTTAGGCCCATATGGAGACACCTATTGATACATTAGTGGGGCTTAATGCTTAGAGAGATGAGTAGCTGTTTCTGACTGTGGATGCTGTAGCATGATCGGTTCCTCCAATCACTGTAAGATTTATTGCTGAGCCACTGCAGGGGATTTTTAAGGCAAGTGATTGGAGATGATGATACAGTAGCATGTACAGTAAATATGATTAATATATCTTTGCTGGCATATATTTGTACACTGTGTTCAGTTACAGGAACAGGGACCAGCTGAGGAAAGAACCACCAGGCTCCTGTTCCAACATACACTTCTGCTTTTTCTCGTGTTTGATGTCAGGAGCACATCATCTGATTGTTTTTACAGTTGCAGTTCCAACATGCTCTTGCACAGCAACATTTAGTTTGCTAGTTGATGTTCATGCTGGCTCATGCATATGCAATTATGTATGTATATGTGCACATGCACACACATTTTATCCACAATTTGTAAAATTATAGACACAGACATTAAAGATAATGACTTTTCCCCTGCAATCACCAAGTCAAGGTTGGCACATGCTTATCCTTCAGTTTAACAGACCACAGGCATTATTCTGTTCGTACATGCCTTCATCAAGTTGTCAAAGAATGTTTCGACTGTGAACATAGAGATTATGTAAGCTGCCTGGTTTATGTTTGGTTAGAAGAGATAAAAAGAGTAATATGAAACTGCAATAAAGTAGATAGATAGATTCCCTGAACCACACACCAGTTTCAATAAAATGTGCATGAAAGTGTTGTTTTTGTGTGCAACTGTTGAAGTTAGCACTATATGTCGGAGTGTCTGTTGTTTGCTCAGAGAGTTCTTCAATCTATTTTTTTAGGCAGGAAATTATCGTCATTAATGGCTCCATTTCAGTGGGACACATCTCTGAGAGGAAGTTTTGCAAGTGCTTTTGTCATTGTAAGAAGTTATTTTCTGACCTCAAATTCTGTGCAAGGGTAGCTTCTAAAGAAGCGCCACTGTTTCCTGTCGCACTGTTGTACTGTAAGTCTGATTATGACTTATCCAATGGATAAAGCTGACTGAGTGAACCTACAGAAAGCCCCTGTTAGAAACCATACAGCTTAATGGCTGAATTTCACAGCACACAGAGCAAGATAAAGAATGCAGCCATTGTTACTGACAACAGGAAGTGACATAAAACCTGTCTGGCTCTTACTGGAAGTTGCTACTTCTGACAGCATGAGAAAGAAATATGTGAAAACTAGTATATGTTTTTTCTATAACATGCCCCTCCCCCCTCGCTTAGTTTCCTGCCTTTCCATGTCCTAAACTTTGGCCTGCGTTTGTTCTTTCACTTTACATAGAGACCACAGATAGTGGTTTCCCCTTTAGTCTTGATAAGGGTGTGATAAGAGGGGTGTGAGTCATGCCTGTACATCTAAGGAGCTCCTTGGTACAACTGCCTGTGAGATACTTTAGCTCAAGGGAGCAAGTAGAAGCTACTTATGATGACAAAAAAAAAAACGAAAGTCGTTCGAAGGTTAGATTTGAATGCTGTAAAGAGAATGTGTGATTTTTCATCCCAAATGACTTTTACAGACTGTATTCATTTATTTAAAGCCATAGTTTGATAGTTGTTTAAATTAGATTAGAGCAAAGTTAACCTGACTTTGACCAAAAGGGACAAAATCTGCCTACAAGGCTTGTTACTATAATTAAAATAACAACTTATCGAGCTCAGAAAAAGTTATTGAGGTCATGTTAATATATCATACAATAGATTTGTCTGTTTCCATAAGAATGTCATCAACAAGACTCATGCCTAGGCATTTTTTGTTTTTTTTGCACCTGCACCTCCTTGTCAAATACATGGTACGTTCGGCTATGTTGATAAAGATGGTTATTTATTTGGCTTACCCAGAAACATCTATACCCATGCTGCCTTGCATGCTCAATTTCGTTTCGAACTGCAAGGCGGCATGGTGTCCATGGCCGATTCCTTGGCGCTGCTTTTGGTATCCAATCACAGAACGGGGAGGGACAGCAAGACGATGACGCGTACTGTTCGACAGATGGAAGCTTGTAGTTTGATTACGGATCCAACATGGCTGCAGCAGACGCGAAGCTCTCTTTGTTCCTAGCTGTAGACAGTGTTCTAGCTAGTTTAGAGCGAAAGTTTATTTTAAAAGAAGAACAACGTTTAGCTTTACACTCCTTTATCACCACCAAAAAGGATGTTTTAGCCTTGCTTCCAATAGGATTTGGCAAAAGCCCAATCTACCAACTAGCCCCGTTAGTGGCTTAGCTAATGGGGTTTAGCGGTTGCTGTGGTCGTTTCTGTCGCTCTACATACGTCATCTGGTATAATTGGCTGGCTAAGAGCTACTTACAGATGCTTATGATAGACATTCCTACCGCCCAATAAGCGTCTCTAGACGATCTTAAACCACGCCTCCTCTACGGAAAAATGAATAGGTGGTCTCCAGACTATATCTCATTTGTGATATAGTCTGATTGTTTTACAGCGAGGAGATCCAAGTGTCCGATTTGGGATACAGTTAGCGCACAGCTAATTCACCGTCGTTAGCATCTTTTTGCTGACTCTGGTAAACCCAAGGCTAGCGTACATGGTTAAAACAATATACGGTTTGAAAGATAAGAAGTTAGACTCGTTTTTCACACAATTTAATTAGTTGGAAGCATAATATGATCATTATATATTAGTAGTTAATGTGACATTTTGATAGAATCTTAGCCGAACGGTGTCCGATTTGGGATACAGTTACGCTAGTATCTATTGCAGAACCATTGGGTTTAAGTTCTGATTAGTTATCAGATGAAGAAGAAGTGTTGAGTGTCAGTGGGTCACAATGTCTGGTAAAAACCCATGGCACACTTAAATACTGTTTGAACTCTTCTGCAACATTTCTCTTTCAAAACGTTATATGTGTATTTGTCCCATTCATTACAGAGCTCTTCATATAGCTGTGGTGCAGGGGCAGTACGCCATCGTCTGCAATCTGATCCAACTCTTGCTGTTGGCACGCAGAAGCCTCGATGTCTACAACAACCTCCGCCAGGTAAAACAAATGCACATTTTAGATGCCCACATGCATGCACGAACAGCTGCTTTTGCAAATACAGAATTCTAATCAATAGTTTTACATTTGAGAGAAAATATTGTGGTCCTTTAAAATGTGGCAGCCATCCAATCCATATATATATATATATATATATATATATATATATATATATATATATATATATATATATATATATATATATATATATATATGTGTGTGTGTGTGTGTGTGTTTTTAGTTGTATTTCATTGCACATATGAAAATGCGTCATCATCAGTCAGTATAACATCATGAAAGATAGACGAAGACTTGAAATGCGATGGGGTTTTCTGCCCTGACAACCACAGCATGTATAACACATTCCCCTGCTGCCTCACCCTTCTGATAACAGTTACATGGAAAAGAATGAAAGAGGAAGTTCCTTGGTTTCCTCTTTGCTTTGCACCGTATTATCGCATACTCTCTCAGTCATGGCCACCTCTGGTTATGCATTGGAATTCACCCTTCCTGGTTTCTCCACCTGTTCTTGCCACAAGCCAAAGTCATGCACATGCTGGGAAGGACTGCATTTGCTTTCCAGTATTTTTGCTTTATTTAATGCATGGTTTTCTAGTGTTCGGTTTCCTTATAGTAAGGGATTTTCAGTTTGCATGTTGGGTTTACCGTGTTGTGAAACTTAGAAGCGGGAGCCAAGATGACTGAGAGAAGCAAAGTGTTACTCTCGTAAACTCTCCTGAAACCTGCTCTCATATCTCATGGCTGGCCTGAACTAAAACCCATTAACAAGCTGGGGAAAAATGACAAACTTGAAAACTTGTCACCTTTAACTAGTATTCCAGCGCATAATTTGCTTTTCTTGCACATAAAGAGTCTGACTGACACTCTTTTGTTTAGGGCAAATGAACTCAATGAACTCCCACAGGGTTGACCAGTATTTCTTGAAAAAGTGACTGTCTTTCAACTTCCTGCATAGTAACCTCAACAATAAAGGGCAAACTACGGTGTACTTTACTGGAATGTGTACAAGGAATATTATTTTAGTGTTTCCCAATCCAGGGCTGTCCCAGCCACTGGCCTCAAGCCAACACTCTTCCGCTCAGTTGTCTCCACCTCCTCACCCTCCTCCTGCTCTGCATTCTGCCAGCTTTCTCTTTTTCATCCTTCAGCAGAGAAAGCACCTGAGACGTGCAGAGCTTTAGTTCTCAAGACTGGGGTTTCACACCACACAGGACACCACAGGCCCGCTTACCAGAAATAACGCTGGTGCTATCATCGGCTGTTGTCTTTCCTCATCGCTGAGGCTTGTCAGCATAGGTTTTGTGATATCCTGTACCCTGTGTTTGAAAATGCATGCACGCGACACACACACACACACACACACACACACACACAAACTCTCTTTTCACACACTCGCATGTATAATGCCACTTGTAATTACAACCAAAAGGGGAGATTCTCAGGCACAGGTCCCGTCACAGTCATTTGCCTACCAGATTGTGTGGTTTTAACTGAAAACCAGGCATAAAGAACTCACTTCAAAAGGGAACTTTTTATATTTCAAAACATAAAGTTTACCAGACAGATCCGAACACATTTTCTGGCATTGGTTTACTTCCCAAAGACAAAGAAAAAAATACAGCTTTTCCTATATTGATGACAAATCCTGAGTTTCTGTGGTTTTGTATATGGAACTTTTTGACAGAGTGTTACTATCAGTACCGTAATTGAACAATAGTGCAAGTGTCAGTGCTTGACTTGCCTTCCACTACATGAACTACTATGATGGTAGACACAGCTGTTTGATACTCCCACACCGGCAATGCTATCAGGGCATGCACAAACACACGCTATAGTAGTAAAACTTTTCGCTGCTCTCTCCACAGCTGATGGTGCATTGAGTGGCACTGAAACTAGCGGGATTTGGGGACTGAATCTCCTGGGGCCACCCACGCTAAAGCATGCACTAACGGTCATGTGCTTTAGATTAGAGACATCCACTAAAGTGCATGTGTTACTTCTACCATGCAGTATGCAGGTGATCTGTAACAAGTCAAAAATAGTCTCTTTTAAAGGGGCCTCCAAATGGTCACAATTAATGTAATGTTGTAATATAATGTTAAAACTGTTTTTTCATTTTCACTTTGTTTATGTGCATGCCGTTAACGTGCCATTTAATTTTTTTTAATGTGAGTGTGCACAAGTAAGACATCTGTGTGTGTGTGTTTGTGTGCACTTTAGTATCCTTGTTCCGAGAAGTCACATGACCAACCCCCCCTCTCTTGCTCTGGGCTGTTTCTCTACATACCTTGGTTCAGAGGGTAGTTTGCAGGGACTTTCCCTTACTGCGCGTGTCTCTCTCTCTCTCTCTCTCTCTCTCTCTCTCTCTCTCTCTCTCTCGTGCTGTCTCTATCGGTCTCGCTCTCACTGCCGTCTTTTTTCACATATCACGCTACATTTATCTTAAGAGAATTCAGGGTTTAACCATAACTGATGCTATCAGTATAACTGTCAACAACACTGACGTAAAACTCTGTGATGTTTATTATTAAAAGTGCTGGCTTTAGCCTTGAGTGTTCACCACAGAAGAGCAGTCTGTGCGTCTTAGTGTTCCCTTGCACCTTTTGTTTGTGTTGGGCACTGCCTACAGCCCGGGGCTGTTCTTCATGCCCACAAAACTCCTCTCATCTTTTCACCTCCTTCATGTTGATCCGCTCATTTTGCAGGAATGCAAGTGTGCAAGGACAAACCCAAGGGAAAGAGAAGGGATTTTCCCTTGTTATCCTGTCTTTCCCCTGGACTCCCCTCTGCTGCTTCCATTTCTTCCTCATTCCTCCGTCTCTCCCCCCTCAACTCCCTGCCCACCCTTCCTCTTATCTTTGCTGGATTTTTGTTTTAGTCACTCTGAATTCCTTTACAGGAAGCCACAGCTATACTGTGCCAACTCTCAGAGGTCTATTTTTAAGGCCTTAAAAGGCCTTAGTGCGGAAAGTTATTCTACCAAACACGTTTCTTACGTGCTGTGTGGCATCAGAATAGTATTACTGATGCTTTTTTACAATGTTCTTACTGATTAAAGGATTTAAAAAAAAGTTTACTGGGGAATATGGTGCGTGGTGTGTGTGTTTGTATGTATGTGTGTGTGTGTGTGAGTGTGCGTGTGTGTTTGCATATGTATGCGTACGTGCGCGTGTGTGTGTGTGTGTGTGTGTGAGTCACAGAATTCAGGGAAACGGGAGCGTAAGGGAGGAACACTGGCATTGACACACTGGAGGAATTCCACAAAGACGCTCTCCCACTGCTAGACTATTTTTTTTTAATAGTCTTTACTGGAACAACCCCCTAGTGCGCACACACACACACACACTCACACACACACACACACACACACACACACACAGACAACAGTACAGTAACAATGCAGCAAAAGTGAAACTCAGAACAACAATCTGTTCCTGATTGCTGAGTTTATTGTGTAACATTAATAGCAGCTAAAAATTCCAGGTTCAAATACTTCCCTTCCCTTTATGACTGAACTGTTGCTTTATTTTATTTATTTATTTAAGACCATTATCAGTGCAGTGCCCTCTCTGACAAGAGTTGACATAATTATCAACAGGATGATACATGCTGACCTCACCCAATGGAACATCCTAGATTGCTCCATTCAGTACATAGTAGTTTCATCCTGGCAAACACCTGGTGAACTCTGTGTAATTTTAGTTTTTCCTGCCTTCTCAGGCTGTTTGTCTCTTGGAACAGGTTCCTCCTCATTCTGGATTAATCACACAGTCTCATGCTAGGGTTGTTGTTGTTTGCTCTGTGATGTATGGTGCAAAGGTCTCAACTTTGCCAGCTGTTTTTTTGGACTTTGATTTGATTGCTGACAACTATGAATTCAGGCCTTGTGTGTGTGCATGCATGGGATGGTTGTGTTTGTGTATTTACGGGTATAAGTGCATAACACACGTGCCTGTATCACATGATGTGTAATAACAATAATCTTATGGTTCCTTGTTTACTTATGTGAGGCGTTGGCGCGTCCTTACGGGCACTGTGTCTATTGTTCCTTTGACCTTTAACCTGTCAAACTGGTTCGAGATGAAAGGAGGCCTTTACTAGAAATAATAGAACTCTTCCTCCAACCTCCCTTACCAACATGTAGGGATTGGACATTTTTTAAATACCTTATCATGTCATTTTTCCTGTCTGGTTTTCTGGTCTTAATTTTCTCTTATGGCAGAAGAATTAATGTCTCAGAAAACCTGCCTTGGGATGCATGGATGCAGTCTCCATGATGTCACCTATTGGTTTTTAAAGAGCCATTGTGAAGCTCAGTGTGGTGGCTCCGGCCGTTTCCATCTTGCCAGTATATAGCCGTTTAGGGGGAAGAGTGGCCAACGGGAAAGTCTCAGGCCACCCTCTCAAATGTCCGCTCACTCTGCGTGTCTCCATTACAAAAAGGCCCCCAGAGGGATTTAGGAGACTCCGGAGGTGACGTATGGTTTTCAATGGTCGCGTAATCGCTTAGCAACAGTTTCGACCGTGATCACATATGCGACAGATTAAACACGGGAGACGCAACTGTGGCAGCCGTCGCTAACTGTGCACAACGTCAGCAGCTGATCATAAACAAAGCAGCATGGCTAATTATGCACAGCGTCTCCGCTGATCACAAACATCGTGATCATGAATTAACCGGCATCGCCAACTGTGCACAGACTGTCCGGTGCTTGTTGTCATATTCAAATTAGGGGCATTTCGGCAAGTGAGACCCACCTCATTCCGGGTATCCAACAATGGGTAAAGAGGTGGAGCTTGGGTGAGCTGAGGCAGGACGAATTAAGGCTGTTTGATAAAACATACAGCCTGCGACAGCATCCACCTATTACTAAAAGTGGTCATGGACTTGATTAAGCAAAACTTTAAGATTCAGTATATTTCAAACTTCAATTGAACCCATGCACAGCTGTCAGAAATGGAAATATTATATGATATTCACATATATTACTGTACATATGCACTTTACTGCCTTTTTGCACTTCTGGTTAGACTTCTAGCTAAACTGCATTTCGTTGTATCAGTACCTGTACTCTGTGCAATGGCAGTAAAGTTGAATCTAATCTAAGATAATATTAGCTATTGAGACCAAAACCATTTTTTTTGTCCCAGGCTGTTAACATTTTTATTCATGCTGTAAAGGCGGGCATTTTAACGTGGGGGTCTATGGGGAGCGACTCACTTTTGCAGTCAGCCTCAAGAGGTCATTCAAGGAATTGCAGTTTTTTCCACTTCTGTGTTGGCTTCAGGAGTGGCTGTTAGGTGGGTTTGTTACTTTCAGACAGAGTCATGCTAACTGTTTTACCCCTGTTTTCAGTCTTTATACTAAGCTACACTAACTGTCTCCTGGCTCTTGCTTCCTGTTCAACAAACAGACATAAGTGGACTTCCAAAAAAGCCCCACTGTTCCTTTTAAGGATTTCCAATTCAGAGATTGTCAACAAAAAAAAGCCTTTTGGGATGGACGACTTTATTGCATTTAATGGAGATCAAGCTATGGGATTTCCACTATTAGACAAGCATATTTACTCAAACAATGACGTAAAATACAGTAGATACTTGTTTTGAAATAATGCCATCTATACATGGTAAGACATCTATTCATCTCCAATTTTAAGAAGTAGTAAGGATGCCTTGAGGATAGTGGAGAGTGGGGGCATTGTTCAGCTTTAGTGGGGGGTTCACGCTCTCTGAATGCTTCCTAGTGTAAGCTGCTGTGTGAAAAATCCAAACTATTTTAAAAGACAGTATATTGCCTTTTGTGGTTATGGACCTTGAATACACTGTTTTGTCTAAACTATCACTTTTGCTCTCATCTTCCCTCTCAGACTCCCCTTCATCTGGCAGTGATCACCCAGCAGGCAAACATGGTGGAGGCTCTGTTGAGGGATGGAGCTGACCCTGCTGCCTTGGACCGTAACGGCCAAACGGCACTTCACCTCTGCTGTGAATATGACCAGTGTGACTGTCTGTCAGTTGTTCTCTCGCACTCCTCAGCCTCCACATGTCTGGAGATCAGAAACTATGAGGGTGAGTTCTAGACTACGGAAGCTCTTTGGTCTGTATGAAGTAGTTCTCAACAATGAAACATCAAGGATGAGTCATTAGCTCTTCTTATTGAGTTATTTAATCTGATAAAGCCTTGTGATTGACCATTTCTTCCTTTCTGTGTTTAATTTAATGAATTCAAGTCATTATCAAATTAAGAGTATTTGATACATTTGGATCTAATAAATTGCTATGTTTGTGACCCAGTTTACATCAAGGTATTACAGACAATGTGATATAGAGTAATTTGCAATACATGGGCAAGCAGAAACATGGTGAAATAACCAAACACCCACACAAAAAACCTTGCTAGTTTGTCGGGGGATATGAGAAATGTGAACTCTTGTTTGGTAGGGGTGGAGTTGCTGGTAGTAGGTGTGTGTATGTGGGCGGAAAGAGAAAAGGACATGTCCTTTCTCTTTGGTCTGTCACATTGCCACATCTCCACAGTATGTATGTGATGTCACAGCACGGCAGACAGTTTTTGTGTGAAACTAACAAGTCTGGGTACAGGAAAAAGCCCCCAAAATACACACAGACTCCTCTTCCTACAGTGAGTAGGCCTGTTAGTGGAGCTGTGTGTGTATGTAGGGATCTGATCTAACAAGATAACAGCAACTGAACAACAAACCAATTGTATGTCTAACTGGTTTGACTATTTTAAATGCATATTCTCAGGTTTATTCCAAAAAAATGCTCTTGAGCAACTCTAACACAGCTTCAAAAGTCCCAACAAAGATTACAAAAAGTGAAAATATCACAACAATGATCATGTCTCTCCACTGGCTTCCTGTGTGCCACATGATTGAGTTTAACATGCTCCTGCTGGTCTACAAATCTTTCAGTGGAAAAAAACCTCTCGGCCTCTCAGGTCATCTGGTGAAAGTCTGTGAACCAGTCCCAGCAAAGCAAAGAGAAGCAGCATTTAGCAATTTTGCTTCGCATTGCTGGAAAAACACTTCCAGAAGATGTCCTTGCATCTTGCATTGTCTATTTATTTCATGTTTTTAATTGCTTTAAAGTGTTGTAGTCCTTTTATGTGTTTTAAATGTCTTAAACACATCTTCCTGGGTAACATCATTTAATACTTTTGTGTAGAAAATGTGCTATACTGCCTACGTCTCTATGTGTACAAACAGGTTCATGCAGGAGTGTGTACATGCATTCACCTGGATCTGTGCACACTGTATGTGTTTATATATCTATGTCTGCATTTTGTCACTCTAAACTAAGGTTCTACTTGGTCCCTGTTTCAGGTTTGAGCCCTCTCCATCTGGCGGTGCTGCGCGGCCATAGAGTTTTGGCCAGAATGCTGCTGGATGCAGGTGCTGACATCAATGCTATGGTCAGTCTGCGTGCTGCACTGATTCAGCACTGACTAAGTTTCATGACATCACAAATTTTACATTTACCGTCTGTGCATCCTCTGACTTTTCCCATGGTGTTTTCTTTCTCCCTTTAACCAGGACATTAAAAGTGGCCAGAGTCCTCTCATGCACGCGGTGGAGAGCAATAATGCAGACATGGTCCACTTCCTCATTGAGGTAAAGTTGGTGTGTGGGCTGAGAGGAAGGAGGGGAGAGAAGGGTTGTGACTCAGCTGTATTTGATGAGTCTTGTTTTCTTTTTCCAACTCGTAAGCTACATACTGAGTTTCCCATTCTTTTCTAGCTTATAGATAAGACCTTTAAAGGATTGGAGCAACATATTCATAGTTTTGCTTTATTATCAGAGATTAGCATCTCTTTACAGAGGCAGAATTATCTTTTTTCCTTCCTTAATCACTCCCTTTTAAACATTTTCTCTTCTCTTCATCTCTCCTATCTGATCTAACTCACCCTCTCCATGGATCTAACTTCTGTTTCACTATCTATGATTAACTGAGTCTCTTCTAAGTTTCTTTATGAATCACATCTGTGTCAACTTCTGCTGTTTTTCTCTTGCAGAGTGGCTGTGATGTCAACAGCCAGTCATACAGTGGGAACACAGCCCTGCACAGCGCCTGTGGCAGAGGTCAGGTGGACACGGTGAGGCTTCTGCTGAAGAGCGGCGCAGACAGCAGCCTCAAGAACTACCATAACGACACACCTGTCATGGTGGCCAAAAACAAGAAGGTGAGGATTACAGATGAAAATGTGTATAATTATCCAGACTTTGCTGATGTTGTTGTTTAAGACAACTAAGACAATCAAGAAGAAAGATTGCCAATTTGACTGTGGAAGATTTCTTGTAATTTGTCCAAATTTTTACTTAGTCACTGTAATTTTACAATGGAAAATCCCACCTATATTTTAGTTACGTCAGAAAATGCAAACAACTGCTAAATCTACTTGACTCAGCTCTTGTTAGTACAGTAGGAAGGAATGGTTGGAGCTCGAAATGGGAAGTAAATGTGTGTATCCTTCCCTCTAGAGGACAGACCTGAATGGTGCAGTGTCTTATCAGCCAATATAATATTCTCACTTGTGCCCACAAGTTTTTAAGAGACTGTGAATCTTTTGCAGATAGCAGATGTTTTACGAGGGAGAGGCTCCAATCAGATAAGAGCTCTAGATCAACGCTCTTTGTCCGTCTCACCACATGGCAGCAGTTTAACAGAAAATGGTAAGAAATTGCACACAGGTTCACACATGCAAGTACACACAGCTACTTAAATCAGTGTTTCATTTGTTCTCTTTGCCCCTCCTTTAGGGTCCCCATCCTCCAACCACAGTCGTGGATGTTCACCTTCAACTACACCACACACCCCTTATAATAGCACCTCCCATTCTCCAAAGACTCCATCTACGCTTGTATTTCCATTTTACTAGCTAAAGTTATGGTCCAGAGCGACTTGCAACTACCTCCACATAGCCAACCAACAAAAGACTTCAGTGCCCAGAAGGATATCCAGAAGGTTCAGCGAACAGACCAGCAAAAAGGAGGGCATCTGAATTTAGTCTTCCCTCAAGGCTGGCCTTCTTTTCCTGGACTCCATGACAAAGGACAGTTAAAGTTGGCATCCCTCCTTGGGTTTCATTGCCTGGACGGAGTCCCTGCAACCACTCTGCTCACCCAGCTGCTGTTTCGGGCATCCACATAATGAGCTGGCAACTGACAAGCTGCTGCAGTGATCAGCAGGACAGAAACGTGCCACTGCATGCAATCAAGGCTGACATAAAGGACTGTTTTAAAACTGCCTGATGTCAGTAAATGATGGACATGGGCTCAGTGAACTCTGAGTATTTTTCTTTTTTTTTCTTTAAGAGGACTGTAGATAGATGGCAGGAAATGAAGGGCAACAAATAGAGTATTTTGACACCCTATGTCTTTCAAAGATTGTATTCAGTTTGCTTACTATAAGGCTTGACAATGTAACTTGACCTGCTTAAAGACCCTTCCAGTGTATTTTGGCATTTTTATGATATTTAATAGTTTACTGAAGGCATGAGACCCCAAGTTACCTAATGCAGTAAGATACAGGAGCTAACACGAAGCTAACTCATAGATGTATGTGACTTAGCATTACCTTTATGACAGTTACACTTAGAGAAACGTGTGACTTGGAGTACTGTAGTCATAGGTCATCTCCCTGTCTTTTTGCAGGGGGGGCTACACGGTGGTGTAGTGGTTAGCACTCTCGCCTTACAGCAAGAGGGTTCGCCTCCCGCCTGCGGCTCCTCTGTGTGGAGTTTGCATGTTCTCCCCGTGTCAGCGTGGGTTCTCACCGGGTACTCCGGTTTCCTCCCACAGTCCAAAAACATGCACTCTAAATTGCCTGTTGGTGTGAATGAGAGCTATATCTATATGTCAGCCCTGTGATAGTCTGGCGACCTGTTCAGGGTGTACCCCGCTTCTCGCCCAATGTCAGCTGGGGTCGGCTCCAGACCCCCGCGACCCGAGTGCAGATGAGCGTTTAAGATGAATGAATGTCTTTTTGCAATTATGAGCCCAAATTTATATTCTTTGTGCAGAAATATTTTGCAAACAGTGTGGCTCATCATTATTGTCACAAAGTAACTCAGTACAATATGAAATATTATAAAATAAACTGGAGGGGGGGGGGTTTGATGTTGCACAGTTTAATTCCTTCTATTTTAATCAATGTCCATAGTACCTTCACATGTTTGTATGCATATGTGTTTGTTGTTTCTTCACTGTCAAAAGTTGTATATTTTTTTATATAAAATAAGTCCAACAGATTAATGTTTGTGCTGGTTTTGTGAGCTTGTCCCACAGCAACAGTTGTGAGTTTGAAAGCTGTGATCTGATTGGTCGGTGGGAGGGCCTTTGGGGCAAACAACCAGCCCAAAAACGAGCGCGCGGCCATGTTGAATTGTCAATATCCCGAAAGAAAAAGACAAAAGAGTGAAACTCGGTGGATTTCTCGAAAAAGCGACTATTATTTACCAAACTTAATTAAACTGTCGATGAAACGTTAAAGAACAGAACAACGGAGAAGACAAATGGTAGATGTAGCAAAGTGAAAGTAGCATCTTTCTCCGACTGGGTAAAGAATTATTTCATAAACATTACCGTGTATGTTAACAGCGTCTGGCTAAGCTAACACGTAGCGCGCTAACTTAATCGATTGGTTTAGGTTGTATAAAAGTGTTGGTGTGAACTGAAACGATACAGACAGGTTTGCTTTGTGCTTATTATTTCTCGAAGCAATTACGAAATAGGATCCCTCTCACAAAACGGGCAAAAGACTTAACGTTAGCCTGCTAGCTAAATAACCAAAGCCACGTTGCTATGCTTAAAGTTTTAACGCTGCTCACAGGCAGGCGACCTGTTTAACTTCTTTCGAGCTAACTTTGCTGTCGACATTTCAAACGAAGTGTTTGATACACACGGGACAGTACCCTGGTGTTTGGCGTTACTTTGTATTTGATCAATAAGGTTAAAGAGTCGAGTGGCTAACTGGCTAACTTTGAACATAACTTTGTCCGTCCGTTGATTTTAGCTCGCAACTACGTTAGCTTAAATTAGCATTAGGCTAGCTCTTAATTATGGCATCACAACAAAGCCGCACTTGGCACAGGTAACTGCAGTTTCATGTCGTCACCCTGTTGCAATAATCGCCGAATTTATTTTTCAAGTGTTGGATGAAACACAAAAAAACTAAACCAAAAGTGTAACATATGACATTTATTGATCATTTCACTCAAAAAGGATGTAACAAAGGATGGCTATTGGCATAGTAATAACACTGTGTGTAAATGATGTAACTTAAGAGAAATAAATGACTTGGGCATTTTTTTGAACATGCCTTTGTGACTTAAGCAAGATATGATAACACTTTATTTTGAAGGTTTCTACATAAGAGTCACACGAGCCTGTCAGAAACATGACATGACAAGTATCATGAGCATTAATGTTACTTCAGTGTCAATAATGTTCATGACGCATCCCATGTCATGTTTATGACACGCTCATGTCACTCTTATGTAGACACCTTCAAAATAAAGTGTTACCATATGTTGCTTAAGTCACAAAGGCATGTTCAAAAAATTGCATAAGTCACATTTTATTTCGATTTAGGCATAATAAATCCGTTTAAGTCACACACTTGACATAGGCCATTATCTTAAAGGGGTAAAATCACATGATCTGATCAACTGAGGATGTAGGCGATTTTACCATAGGTGGCCGGCGTCATGAGGAGATGATTTAGGCCAAAAAAACAATTTTGACAGAAAATGACTTTGGCGATTATTTTAACAGTGTGACGATGTCAAAAAAATATGCGGTTGACTCCATATTGTCGCCCTTCGCTTGGATTATGTACTTAATTTGGATTATGATTAATTTTTTACCAGTGATCTTTTAGAAAGTAGATTTGCGTCAGACGTTAGCTGTTATTGCTGGTATTTGGTGGTTTTGTGTAACATGGCATTGTTTGTGTTACAGCTTATCAAAGATAGCTGTTTATAACATCTGAAAACTATGTTATTTTTGTTAATGATCTAAAATAATCACCCACCATTGTTTGCTGCCTGGCAGGTAACCTGGATTTTTTTTGTTGATCGGCAATTCCCAAGCACTTTGCAGACTGTCATCTCAACTAAGAAGTAAAGGAAACCGGAGCAAGATAACCACAGACAAAGTGGACTGACCATTAAGGACAGAATATCTGTGATAATTTTTTTTGAGCCAGCATTGAGCCCCAGCAAAGACTTTTCACAAGAATAGTCTTGAGAGGTGACCATACTGTGGACCTGACCAAGCAGATCTTTTTTTTTTTTTTTTACTACTGGCCATTTTGAATGTACAAACATAGCACTTGGACTTGAAAAGCCAAGAAACTTGAAGAATACAAAAAGAAAAATCTGGATCATCAATACAGCAAGGACAAGAGTACTCACACATCCATTTTGAATGAAGAGAGTATGTTTTGGTCACATATTTGATTTATTTATTCATATGAATGTTAATTTCTCCCTTTTTTGGAGAGTTGTCTTGTAAATAGACATAATTCATACGCAGGTCTCTTCTTTTCAAGAGGCCTGACTGTCAGATTGTGTACACAATACATTCTTTAAGAAAAAGAGAAGAATTTTTAGTTTTTCAAATTTTACACACGGTGCATTAAGCAAAACCGATCAGTGAAAAAGAAGCAACTGTGGAAAACTCCCAGTCACTGTTGAACCCATGGCGACGGCAAGAACAGCAAACCAAGCACCAATGATTGGATTGACTAAACCAGCAAATGGGCAGCTGAGAGCACAGCCAGGACTCCTTGCTCCTGCACAACAGCCCAATGCCCTCCAGAAAAGGACCAGCATTCCCCAAAGCAGTGGGGGCATCAAGTAAGATCCAGTTCCATATATTCACTCAATTTTGCATTGAAAGAAATATTTGTATTTGTGTCAGTTAATTAATTATGTAGCTTGACTACAGAAGTGATTAACCGCTACACTGGTGACTAGAATCCAAAAAACGCAATGCCTATTGATATGTATGTCTTGCACAATAAAGTTGACCACAAACTGCTTTTGTTAAGAGATATGAGTTCATGTCTGGTCATATTTATGTTATTATTGTGCAATTTATTGGACATTTCAGAATTCCATTATTCGTAAAATACATATTTTTTTTCCCTAGTCTGAGTATTATACATGGAATAACAGTTCTGGGGCTGACTGTATTTCAAGGCCCTCCTTTTTGTGTGTGTGTAATTTATTCAGAAATAACAATGCAAATTCTCACAATTAGGTTTGGTGATGACTGGAAAAAGTGCCTGGAACTTCCTCCAAGAGACACCAGGATGAAAACTTCGGTACGGTAACCATTAGTGTTGGCGGATGTAATTCATCACACCCATTTTTATAACTCTGAGTCACATTTTCTGTAGAATTTGACATGTTTTAGACTCACTGAATGTTGCTTCTCAATTGCTGTCACATCAACCTCTGGATCTTATTAAACTGTGATCTCGTGTTTCTATTCTGTCCTTACTAGGATGTGACATCAACTAAGGGAAATGAATTTGAAGACTACTGCCTAAAGCGAGAACTACTAATGGGAATCTTTGAAATGGGATGGGAGAAACCTTCCCCTGTCCAGGTAATGAAGACATTGTGCCTTTTTATGTGAATTGAAATTTAAATGTTTCTGTTTTAATATATATAAATCACCTTTAGGCTGTTTTAAACTGTCCCCACAGACCTTTGTTGTGAATCAGCATTATAAAAGAAGAGTTGTTTGTTACTCCGGTCCTAACATGAAATTTAAGAAGGTTCCAGATTTCACTGACAAAAACGATCTGGTCATTCACCTCAGGCAATTTCATTCCAGATTATTTTCTGCTCTGACGAAGACATTTGACAATGCCAACAGCTGACCTTGTCTTCTTGCAAGTGCATGCTAATGAAAGAGTTTTAGGCGTGTATTGGATCCCCCTCTAACCAGCCACAGGATCATGTTACTTGCACTTCTACAACCCACTCCTCAGTCTGAGTGGGTGTGGTGGCAAAAAAATGTTTTTGTCTCATTTTCCCTGCAATATCTGGACAACAGATTGCTCAATTTTAGCCTGTGTAATTGTAGCCATAGATGTTTTTCCCAGTAGTGTATACTGTGAAATGATGGTGATGCAGCCCCATTGTGGATTCAGAGTGGTTAGGAATAGGATGGTCTTCTGCATGTTGTTTCTCATTATTATTTTTCTTATTTTCAAGTAAGTTACATGAATCTTGTCCATTGTACTGATCGGACTTGTCTTTCCTGTCAAAAGGAGGAAAGCATCCCCATTGCTTTGTCAGGCAGAGATATTTTGGCCCGGGCCAAGAATGGCACAGGAAAAAGTGGAGCCTACCTCATCCCTCTCCTGGAGAGGTTAGACCTGAAGAAGGATCATATACAGGGTGAGTTTCTGCTGCATCTGCTTGACAGTGCTGTTTTTTTTTTTTTTTTTTTACAGATACAGTATATGAAGACATTGATTTTGTACACTGTATTTTTACAGAATTATAGTGAAGTTCTAGAGTTTCTATTTTGTAATATGCTCAATAAACGATAAACTCAGTTTTAAACTGAAGCAGATTTTTAAGGAAAGCCTCGGTCTGCTGGTTTGTCATCCACACATTTAGTTGTTTTGCACAAATATCAGCTGTCTCGGGCTCCTTTTTTGGTTCAAATTCTCTGGGCATTATGTACAAATCCATGTTTTTGGTCTGAATATCTACATCTTTGTATACATCACTTTAAATTTCTCATCAACGCTTCCTGTGTCCGTCTCAATCCAGCCATAGTATTGGTGCCAACAAGAGAGTTGGCCCTGCAGGTGAGCCAGATCAGCATTCAGATCAGCAAGCACCTCGGAGGGGTCAAAGTCATGGCTACCACAGGCGGCACCAACTTGAGGGATGACATCATGCGTCTTGATGAAACAGGTACTTGTGCTGTTATTGTTCAAGATAATGAGAGGAGATTATCAATATGTAATTCTTAACTGGCTAGTATTTAATGGGACTTTTTTGATCCTGTCACTATAAAGTCATGACCAATTTGCACATGAGATTTATACTCTAAAAGACCTTACCTTTTTTTTTTTTTTTCAAAAATATGTCCAAAGTTGAGTAAAACACTTCTGTTCATCCCGGTTTGGCAATGTCCTTTTTGCAGCTTTTCTCAGTAGAACTTGTTGTGATGTGCTGTTTTTTCCTCCTCTTCTCCCAACAGTGCATTTAGTGATTGCGACACCAGGCAGGATTCTTGACCTGATGAAGAAGGGTGTGGCCAAAATGGATAAGATCCAAATGGTTGTGATGGATGAGGTAAGTTTGGCGCTTTCATTTCTGAATTAACTTTTCCATTTGGTTCACAGTGTGTATAAATTGGCTTTCTTTGTGTCGTTCTTCAGGCAGATAAGCTGCTCTCCCAGGACTTTGTGGTCCTGATTGAAGATATAATCAGCTTCATGCCAAGGGATCGACAGATCCTTCTTTACTCGGCTACTTTCCCCATCAGTGTGCAGAAATTCATGGTGAGAACTCAAAACAGCCATTTGTTTTTCTGAAGAATTAAAGAAATTTAGATCATTGTTTCATAAAACTCTGTGAATGTCTTTTCCAGAACAAGCACCTAAAGAAGCCTTATGAAATCAACCTGATGGAGGAACTGACCTTGAAGGGCATCACTCAGTACTATGCCTATGTGACTGAAAGACAGAAGGTCCACTGTCTCAACACACTCTTTTCTAGGGTGAGTATGACCTGTTCGATGCTAAGGCTTAGATACGTTTGGCTGAAATATTGTGTTGCTCTGGCGTCACTGGTTGAAAGATTCAAGACTGATAGTTTTACAGCTGATTTGACAGAAAATGTACTATGTTATCATATGTATATTGAAACCTATAAGGTAAGTATTGATTTAGCTATATTTTGGTCAAGGATCTTATCAACATTGCTAATAGCAAACCATCAGTTAGAGTTTGTGATTAGTTCTCTGAAGTGTGCATTTTTTCCCCAGTAATTTAAGAGATCTGCTTTTATATTCTGCCAATTATTAACATACAATATTATTTCCAAAAAATCAAAGATATTGGATAAGAAAACAAAAGCCACATGTAAACAGACAAAGAACAGGAGAGCTACATGAAGCTTGCAAGCTGCAGTTTTTCCCCCCCAAGAATTAACTGTAGCTTAGTTATACCCATACAATATCTAAGATTTTAAAAATGGGTTACTACCTTTAGTCATCAATAATAATAATAATAACAACAACAACAAATTTCTATTACAGCTTCAGATCAACCAGTCCATCATCTTCTGTAACTCCACCCAGAGGGTCGAGCTTCTGGCCAAGAAAATCACCCAACTGGGTTATTCGTGCTTCTACATTCATGCAAAGATGATGCAGGAATACAGGAACCGCGTGTTCCATGACTTCAGGAATGGATTGTGCAGAAACTTGGTCTGCACAGGTAGGTCAAGAGAGTTCTAATTTTAAAATGCAAAGTGGAAATTTAAATTACTAATGGTTATGGTTGACTAATATACATATTTTCTTGTAGACCTGTTCACCAGGGGAATCGACATCCAGGCAGTAAACGTTGTCATCAACTTCGACTTCCCCAAAAATGCAGAGACCTACCTGCATCGCATCGGCAGATCAGGTAAGATGACCCATTTATAAATTCTCACACTCAACAATAGCAGGGTTCATACGGGTGCTTGAAATCCTTGAAAATGCTTGAATTTTAATGTTGTATTTTTAAGGGTTAAGTGCTTGGATTTTGGATAAAGTGCTTGTAAATGCTTGAAATTCTTACTGTATTTCTCTTGCAATCTGACCATATCCATCTATAGACTATAGATAATCACATGTTCAACATAAAAAATAACGAGTAGCCTATCTGAAATGAAGACCGTTCCTCCTAAAAGTGTAACACCATCGCTGTTGGTATGGTTAAGTGAAATCTCCCCCTTTTTAGTATGCAAGTACTCATCTAAAACATGCAATTTACAACAGTAAGATACTGGAAAAGCTTGAAAATTTACCTTGAAAGTCCTTGAAAAATGCTTGAATTTGACCACTGCTAAAGTGTACGAACCCTGAATAGGTTTTGTTTGCAGTTACCATTGTCAAAATCCACCACGCCCAGCTTAATTTCATAAAACTACTGCATACAGTGCACACTAGCTAAACAATATCTCTTTCACAGGGCGTTTTGGTCATCTGGGTCTGGCCATCAATCTGATAACCTCAGATGACCGCTACAACCTGAAGAACATTGAGGATCAACTCATCACTGACATTAAGCCCATCCCCGGCAGCATTGACAAGAGTCTGTATGTGGCAGAGTTCCACTCGGTCGACCCAGATGATGACATGGACAACGACACCGAAGCCAAAAACAAGGATCTGTTAGACATCTGAGTAAACGGTCAGTTCTTTGAACACCTCAAAAGCAGTCATGTTTGGAAATGGATAAAATGTTTTGCTTTATAAACCCAGTGAAACCAGTTTAGTGTTCAGTGCTGGTCCACAGCTGGGGGTTTCTCTGCTCTTCTTAACACTGACTACACGGATCACATTTTCAACTTCTTTTTAAGTTGGTCACCAAAGTAGTATTGGGTGTTGATGCCTTATACTGGGCTTACACCAAAAGATTTTCACAGTCCCAGACTAAAAACTGAAAGTCTTTAGTAAATCTAGGAGTTTTACTGGAGTCACGGCGTTCCCGTCATCTCCATCGTTAAGTTTAAGGTAGTAATCTGCAGTTTCCTATCAGTCTTTTCCTAGTCTTGGGTTTTCCGATCATATCAAACACGTTTGATATTATCTCAAGTCGCAGTGACGTAACACAATCAACAACCAATAGATGAGCGGGGGAAAGGTGCCCGGTTCCAGACCGGCCAGTAAAACCACTTCCACAGGAAAAAGTAACATCACAATAATGTTAGTAAGCTCAGTCCTAAATAAAAAATATAGTGATGTCATATATTTACGACCACACGCTGGATTTTTCGGTGTGCTGTTTCTTAGTAAAGAGAACAGTAAGGAGACGCAGTTAAAATGTATGAATAAATGTATACATAAATAAGTAATAAATAATTGACGATTAATGTATGATTAAGTCAATGAAAGTTAATAGAGTTGATTAATATAATTATTCAATTAAACACAATTAAATAGGACAAATGTATATCTTAAATTAATTTCTAAATTTTCCTTTTATTCTTCCTTATATCTATTTTTATGGTAAAAAAAAAAGGCAACTTTTCATGTCAGAAAAACACCCCTTTTCAGCTTTGTGAGGGGGCATTTTGTGGCATCTTCTCCTCTTCTTTTTGTTTTCAACACAAACCACTGCACACACTAGAGCCAAAAGCTGCTTCTCCTCCATTTTGTAAGTTTTTACTAAGAGCATGGTAGGAAAAAAGATTCTAGTTGTAGTTACCCTGCAAGATTTGGAGTCTTTGTAAAATCTCAGTGTGAGACTAGGCTGAGACTAAAAACTGTTAACACTTGTCTTTAGATGTGAGCAGGTGTGAGCTTCTAGTTTTCCGGGACTGTTTTCCAAATCTTTTCAAAGTCTTCTGATGTATAGGTAGCATTAGCCATGTGTGGGTCTGGACTTAAGAAGGTGTAAAGCCCTCTCATCTATGGCCAACGTAGAAGAGGCTAGTTCTCACTATGTACTTCACTGCCCAGCTTTAAATGATCAGTCCAGGGATTGACTGGTGGCATTTTGTGGGTCATAAACCAATGTTTTTTATACAACCATTCAAATTATTGTATTTGGTAAACAGGTAAATAGTTGCAGATTAAAATCAAACTATTCATATCCACACTCACACACACACAATGGAAACACTAGAGTGAGAGCACTTTGGTAGACAATAAATGAGTACATGGTGTATTCATAGAGCTGGAAACGTCTGAGCCCTGCAGCTTGCAGAAGAGCAAATACTAGCAACCTTACTAATGGATAATATCCTGTTTCATCAAGAAGATTAACGGAAGTTTTACAGGATTTAAAGGTGAAGGGCATAAGGATTGTCGTCCTCAGGCTGAACAACAGCAGTCAACATAGATTTGCACAGAGCGGCTCAGCACCCGCAGCCAGCTGTCTGCTCTGCAGGTTTGCTACAGCAGCGACTCATTCACTCATGGTTGTTTTTTTTTTTTAACACAGCCTTTCTGTTTCATTTCAGAAGAAATACAGCGACTGGCATTCATCACACAAAACGAGCTACGTATCACACAAGATTCCAAGTGATGGAGATTTCTGTTGTCCATTTCACCACCAAAATGGTCAATTTTAGATTTTTCATTTTCCAGTTTGAGTTTACAGCCGTCTTCTGTTCGTCTGTGTATATGTTTGTAAACTGGTATCATCCCACTGCCACTTCAATCAGTTGAGCTTTCTGCCGGCTCTCTTCATTGTACATGTGATTTGGGCTATTGCTTAAGTCTGTCATTGAACTCTCAACAATAGACCAACATTGCCATTGACTTTTTTTTCTACTTTGCTGTAAGAATGAAAATGTGAAACCAAAGGTAGACTGAGAGGAAGGAGCCCAGCTCACATCCTTGCTGTGCAGATGAACTACATATGGCACTGTGCACATCCTGCTGACATGCCTTTTTGAGCAGATGCTTTAAAGGAAACCTATCCTTTTTAACAACCCACACTCAGTGGCTACTATACTAGCTGCACCTTTCTCGTGCTGGATCAGACCCTAGTGGTCTGAAATGAAAACGGTAGTGGAAACATTCCTGAGAGACTGGTTCATGTTGACATGATGGGCTCATACAGTTGCTGTCAGACTGAGATGTTGATGGATTCATGTTTTTGATTCACCAGAATTTGCATTTTGCTGCTAAAATTGAGATTCTGAAGACCAGGTGACATTTTTCCAATCATCTGCAATGTTGGTGAACTTGTTTCTTCGAGCCTCAGTTTTTTTGTCGGCATACCTCTGCTGTGACACATGATTAGCTGTTACAGCTGTCTTCCTGTCAGCTTGAACCAGTCGGACCATTTTTTTTTCTCCTTCAGAAAGTTATACTAATAAGCAGGTGTACCTAATATTGTGGCCACTGAGTGTAGTTTTTTTTTTTTGTAACTTTTGCCATCATTCCAGGTTGGTTATAAAAATCCTTCGCCCACCAACTTAATTGCTGACATCTGGCTGGTAAAATAAGGCAGATTTTTACACATATCCATAGTGTAACCAAATTACCATCTTTCAAAGGGGAACCAAAGGTGGAAGAGTAGACAAATAATTGCAAAAAGTAAAAAATAAGATTGCTTCAGAAACCAAAATGACCACTTTGTTCTAAAAGATGTTTAAAGAGGGCTGCTATGGTGCTCCAGTACAGAGCACCTGAAACTTTGTCGCTTATGGTGAACTTACTACTTTTATATTAAAGTGTTTATTGTTGAAATGAGATGTGTAAAGATGACAGTGCGTTGTCAGTGACACTATAGTGCATGTTGTCCAAGCACACATCCAGTCGGTCAGTATTTGTGAAAATTTTTTTTTGATCCCTTTAAAGTCATAGCAGCAGGCAGTATTTTCTCAGGTCTTGGGGTTATGGGTTATAAACAAGACAGGATGAGGCGGGCCTTGTTGAAACCGGCCAACTTTTTCTGTCATTTGTCGATTCTGTGTCCCCTTTTCCCTCCAAGTGCCTTCTGTCAAACCTCTACTTTTGCTGAGGCTCATCCCAAGTTTGTATCGGTGGTAAAATGGCACCCCAACAATTCTTTTAGTTTTTAAAGCACAGAAGCCGTCTGAAGGGGTTTGCATTTTTTTCATTATTTGTAAGAAATGCATTTGTCTTATGAGGAATTGTAAATACGACTGTCTGAATATATTGCAGCCTTGGACTTCTTGACTTCAGCACAATGTCACAAAAGATATGCATTTAAAATTTAAATCATTAATACTGTGAAATTTCCAGCTTATTACATTACTGCCGAGCACCAGCAGGGAAAGAACCTGTTTGTGTGTGCCCTCTCTAAAGCATCTGAAGTAGTAATTATCCCTAACTTTCCTTCATGTCTGACTCTGGAGTTCCCTTGTTGATTGATTTTGGTTCCCCAATTTTTTAGCCTCAGACCAGGCAACACTTGAATCAAAACATTACTATTTTCTTAGTGGGTTTATAACTTGAGACCATTTTGTCCCATCACTGTATTCTGAAGAAATGAATACCGTCATTACAGACAGGCAAAAATTTTCTGTTAAATGTGTCAATGCCAGTGATCGAAACCCAATTAAAGTCCAACTGAATTACTTTGTTTGATTTTTTTTGTGTTTTATTCATGTACACAAAGTGGTGATTGGATTGGTCTCATACACTGCTAGTCAGGAGTCTTGCTGTCTCAGCAGGATACTATAATGTGTAATCCAAACTTGCAACCTAGTTCTATTTTTTTTGAGTTTGATCCATGTTGCAAGTTTGGGTGTGGTTCGGCTTTTCTCCAATTTTTTTTATCCTGCTAACTTCATGTTATTACTTGTTGAGACATGACCCAGTTTTAAACCACAGGTGAGATATTAATTGCATGAAATGTAATATTGTGTTTTATGGTTTAGAACATTTGCCAAATATGGTTAGTGTATTTCTGGCTATTTCATGTCCACAAAAATGTACATGCATTTATTAATATAAAATATGGTGCCTTAGAATGGACATTAAACAGTCTACTAAGTCTAAATTAACACTAATAATAGGTCATAATGAGCATTTGTTTATATGATTTTGTCAAAATGAAGCGAGGACCCAAGTGCAAATCAGAGGCTGGAAACCAAAGAAATATTTCAGGAGATTTGGTATTTAAAGCTGGCCAAACTCAAAACTAGACTTGAATTTGGCATAATTTAGAGGTAACGGGGCAGGCCTGTAGGCTTATGAGCTATGAAGCACATTTTAGTTAATTAAATGTAAAGTAAATAAACATTTTTATTTTTTTATTACAGCCACAGGGAGCCACTGCAGATGGCCTGAAGAGTTGTCATATTTGTCCAAAACAATGTACCTTTAGTTGTACCAGGCATTAACTGAACAAGAAAGCAAGGAGAAAACAATGGTGGCCTAATATTGTTTCCCATGACTGTACATACATTTTGTAAATGTTATCATACGCTACGGCCCCTAAAATAGGTGTACCCTTGGAATGTCATTCAGCAGGAGATTGAATGAAAAGAGTGCAAAGCGAATGAACCCCGTGAAACGTCATCGAGAGAGGGCTGTCCCAGGTGTCGTCTCAGCCAATGGCGGACGACATGAGATATACATTAGCCAATCGGTGGGCGAGTTATGGGAAATAGGCGGATACTTGTCAACTACGGTCACGGACGTTGTGGTTAACTTTGCCGGTGTTGAACTACCCCTGGAGCCCAAACCGTCAGCGTGAGTAGCTAAACCATTAAATTACACGAGTTCTTGTTGAAGAAGAGGATGGTTGAGAATGCTAACAAGCTATATATCGTAGTCCCACTTATCGCGTTTTCTCTATGAAGACGAATAGATCTCGTGGTCGACTCCACATGGCTACCTAGCAAGCTAACTTAGCTAGCCAGCCAGCCGACCCTGTTAGCTTGCATTAGCCTTCACAGGTTAAACGCTGCTAGCGGATAGTTTTGCCTGCAGCTGGTTTATCTCCAAATGTGGCCCCTGTACGAAACCACACGTTGCAGTTGTATAAATCATGTGGTTGCCAGATTGCATGGCAATTTGATAACGTTATATACAAGAGTCTGACCAAACTGGGCCTGAGCTACAACCAGCCAACCTGCTGTACTGCCAGGACACTAGGGGAGATCACTGTAGCTCAGGGATGGGCAACTTAAATCCTGGAGGGGGCCACAATTTTTCATCGAAACTACCACAGGGCCACATATAGGACCGGGCACTTCACCAGATATGATGAAACCGCAATTTTAAATATGTTTACAGTGCAGTAACTTAACATATATCATGCTCAAATGCATGTACATTGCAAAAAAGCGGTGTCTAAAAACAAGATTAAAAAACACGAAATCTGAGGGAAATGATCTTGCTGCATGGACAGATAATTTCACTTGACAAGATTTCTTAAATTAAGATTGTTAAATCTAGAAATAAGCATGTTGAACACTTAAAATAAGAAATTAACTCTTAAACAAGATAAATCATCCAACACTTCTAAATCTAAGTTTGTTTTATCTGAAGAACCAAATAATTTGCAGTGTATAACTATAAATAGGAATACAAAAGGTTTGAAGCAAATAAAAAATAACCACTTACTGTGATTTCTTTTTCAGTACAGCAGACCAACATTAATTGCAAGAAGTCATTTTGTGCATTTTTACACTGCACTTTTAAGATTTCATGCTCAAATGCATGTAGTTGTACTGAGGGCCACTTCAAGTGAGGGTGCGGGCTGTATGCGGCCCACAGGCCTCCAGTTGCCCATCCCCGCTGTAGCTAGTCAAGTTAATGACAGCTCACTTCCAAGTATTCAGCTAACATTTTTGGTTCTAACTGTTCCCAAATGCGTTGCATGAGGAGTGGGGGATGTTGAGAAATGCATTGAGGAAACCTTTCAAATTAAATTATCTGACTCCAACAGATAACAAGCAAGTAGTTTAACATAATTTTATTATGATACGTAAAGATATGTGCTGTTACAGAGTCTCAAGGTTCAAACTACACTTCCCTGATTTACACAAAAAATGCGGATCAGTTCATGAAGTTCTGTCCCTTGAACCTTCTTTTATAACCTAACAGAGGTTTTACTAAGAATGTAGGTAGAAGGTGCACCTCCAGAAGGTGCGTCCCTCTCGAACCCTTGATTTGTCAGTTTTAATCAATATTGTAGGCACGTCATGTCACCAAGCAGAGAAGACTGTTATCTTTCAGCTTCAGCACACCCAGTCCGTGACCTTGACCTGGAACAATTTTTAAGACACAACCTCCTGCCTTGTTAGGACTTGCAGAGATGATAGTGGGGGGACAGATTTTGCAATGTTCACATAAGATATAAAACAAAAAGTATATATTTTTGTGATTATAGAATCTTAATCTATAGGACACAGAAAGTTTAGGCAGATCAAATAAATTTATCTAGAGTAATCATAGTTTTAAAACAATATTAGTACGTGATCATTGTATCAAAAGCATTTCCCATAATTAATCTATAAATGAGACACACACACACACACACACACACACACACACAGTTAGTGAATTATGCATGCATAGATAGTGACCTAGTCAATTAGATAGTGATCCCCATGCACAGAGACAGAATAACAGATTATTTCTAACAGGGATTATAGGCTCAGCAGAGCACTAATTTCTTTATATTAAACCTCAATCATATTGTAAATACTTGTCCAGTTTTGACTTTCATCTCCTCAGGATTATGTTAACAGCCAGTAACCTGCAGTTGTGTGATTAAATTAATTAATTATTCATCCACTGTTGTATCTCTGTCCTAGTCTGTTACAGTCTCAGAGTATGGGCAGTGTGTTGGCTGCCGCCTCCCCCAGTCCTGCCCCAGCTGCAGCTGGAGGTAGTCAAGGGGCCCCAGGGTTGCTGTCCGTCCCTCCAGGGTTTGGTATGCCCTCAGTGTCTTCCGTCCCTGCAACATCTGGATCTGACCAGCAGACAGAAGATGCAGATGCACTCCCAAATCCAGGCACATATGAAGAGTGCCACCGCAAATGCAAAGGTTAGTAAACCAGCCATTACACTGTGATGTCTTTCTGTCCTGGGAGGCGGATCCCTCCTCTGTTGCTCTGACTGAGTTTTTCCTGATCCATAGTGACAGTCAAAGGACAGACAATGCTGTATACAGCCGTCTGAGGCAAATTTGTGACTTCAGGATATATAAATCAAACTAAATTGAATTGAATAGAGGTGCTTTCAGTAATTTATGAAGTATTGTTCATATTTGTTTAGCTTTGAAATAGGGCCGGGACTCGATTTAAAAAAAAAAAAAAAAAAAAAAAAAAAAAATCTAATTAATTAGAGGCTTTGTAATTAATTAATCGCATATAAATATTTGACCTGAGAAAAGTGAGAAGTAATTTTTTTCACATGGATTTTTTGTATACCATTGAATAATGACTGAATACATAAGCTTAAGCAACAAAAATATTGTTTATTTTTGTTCAAGTCCAACAGACCAGTAACAAAATGTCCCATCATCCACGGGGCCAACCAAAGTGGTCTCATCAGCTTCTTCCTTCATGTTCACTGTGGTTTGTTGTCTGAACTCATGAACGCTAGTTGGTGCTCCAGTATAATCGGTCTGCCTGAAACTCATCCAGTGAGAAACGTTCCGCGGTGCAAAAATAAGTGTGATTAAAATGCGTAAATTTTTTAAAACACATTAATTTTTGTGTAATTAATTAATCTTAATTAACGCGTTAAAGTCCTGGCCCTACTTTGAAGTAATAATTATAGTATGTCAAAAAAATATCATTGTCATATTGTTATTGGCTTATATCTTTGTTTGATATTATGCTACATAGATCTTTTTTTGTTCTTTCTCTGTTTCAGAGGTTTTTCCTCTGCAGATGGAAGGGGTGCGGTTAGTGGTCAACAAGGGCCTGAGTAACCACTTCCAGGTCAGCCATACTGTTACCCTCAGCACTCTTGGTGATTCTGGTTATCGATTTGGTTCCACCTATGTGGGCAGCAAACAGACTGGACCAGCAGAGGTAATGATCCTTTTCCCATCTTTTTAAAATGACTTAATTGATGTTGACTTGGGACTTTGAGTTGTAAATCCTCCTCCTCTCATAGGAGATTGAATGTTGTCTCTTAGTTGCTCCATTGATCCATGAATGGGGGTAAAAAAACAATAAATATATTCTATGTTAATGTGACAAATGCATTTTGAAGCACCACAAGAACCACACAAGCAAGTAAATACAGCTCCCCAAAATTTAAACTGATGGTCAATAAGCTATACAGCCAAAGGCTCTGCACCTTTGTTCTTGGCAATCAGGTTTCAGATGTTATCCACATGACTGGAAAGCTGATGCATGTCTGTTTTTGTTCTCCATAGTCATTCCCAGTCATGGTTGGAGACATGGACAATACTGGTAGTCTGAATGCCCAAATCATCCACCAGCTCACGTCTTCTTTGCGCTCCAAAATAGCCATCCAGGTATGTAGACTTGCTGAGGTAACGTCCTCTCTGATATTGTCTTTTTTCTGCCATTTTTTTGTATCACTGACATTGTCATTGAGTCTCAAAACGTTTCTTGTGATACTTTTTGTTGCAGACTCAGCAGCATAAGTTTGTGAACTGGCAGTGTGACTTGGAGTGTCGCGGTGAAGACTACACTGCTGCCGTGACGCTTGGAAATCCAGACGTACTTGTTGGATCTGGTAGGCTTTATGTAGCAAAATTGCAGTGGAGGTTTTGTTGTTGATGTTAGTAATTTCTTATAACTGATTCTAAGTCTGACAAAGTGGCCTGAGGTAGCCCTCTGAATTTGATATATTATATTTAATATTAATAAGGATTGTTTTTTAGGCCATCAATCAACATCTTTTTGTAGGAAATGTATGCCAAATTAGATATAAAATACTGAAGTAGATGTTTAATCCAGTTAGACCTGAAACAATCAGTTGATTTGTCGTTTGGCAGGACAAGGTCTTTTGCCATGTTTCAAGCAGAAATGCAGTATGTTAACTATATAACAAACATATTTTAACTAATAATTAACTAATAGCAAGCTGAAGATCTTTAGGTTTTTACATGTTAATAAGATAAAGTAAACTATTAATCAAATTAATTGCTTTCTTCTGTTATGCATTAAAAATACTTTGTCTAAAAGACTGAACTAAACATGTTTCAAAAGAGACCCTCTAAGATAGTAAATAGAAAACACAGAAAGTGATCCCCACAGTTAAAGTGTGGCTGAGTTTTGTTTGAAATTGTTTTGGAATGGTGCTCATATAAAAACCCGAGTTTCTGTAACAATACCATAGTTTTACATGTGCTTTTCTTTAACAAAAGACGCAACGTTTTTTCAATGTTAAACCAACATTATATTAATGCCTAATATAATAATCTAAATTTCGTCAAATTTAAATTATTTAAATTCTAATGAATGAGTATAACAATATGAATCTGGCCAGATTTTAAATGACCATGTTTAATACAGTGCTCAGGGCATATTGCTTCCAGTACCTTGAAAATATTTGAAAAGCTGGAGAAATGGAGGGGGAGATATCTTTACTACAAATATGTATGATAAGGGATCGTACTGAGTAAATAATAGAAGCTGTTTAAATATTTTCTTTCAGGCATTTTGGTGGGCCACTACCTCCAGTCTATCACACCAGCTCTGGCTCTGGGTGGTGAGCTAGTGTACCACAGAAGACCAGGGGAGGAAGGAGCGGTCACCTCCCTCTTGGGCAGGTACACAGGTAAATCTCCACTGTGTGCTTATTGAAACATTACTAAATGCATGTATTACAATTTATCTTCATAATGTAATATTTGGCTATCAATTTCCAACATTATACTCACTTTAATAACAATTCTGTTGTGTGTGCCCAATTCCACCTCGCTGTTTTCTGTTTGATAGGTGTTAAAATCTCTTTTCTCTCCTCAGGTGAAAACTACGTTGCTACATTGACTTTGGGAGGAGCAGGAGCTCATGCTACCTACTATCACAAAGCCAATGATCAGGTACCTAACATTTGTAATTGTGTGTGTGTGGAAGTATTTAGGTTTATCTGTCTTGGTTCATCTTCCAAGACAGCTCAAATGCAGCATTTTGGTTAAAATTCAGATTATTAACTTAAAAGATACGTCATTTAAAGTCTGTCTTATAACAGTCCTCACTTCCCCGTATGTACAGTCATTGAAAAATGATTAGACCCCCAGGAGACTTCGCTGTATCAACTCAAATTTAGCCTCTGCAGATCTCATGGCAGGGGTCTCAACAGGTTGGTGGCCAGCAGCAGCGCTGGGTATTACAAGCAATAGAAAGTTTACTGATCTGACTTAGAGTTTGGATCAGACCCCCAGTGTTTGCAATGGCTGAATCTGAGTTGCTAAAGCAGCTAACTGAAAGTTTGTTTTCCTGAGCTACCATCTTAATGTCGTCCCAGTGAAGTCACCTGACGACGGGGAGCGAGTCAGAAACAATCCAATGCAGCAACCTCTGGTATCTGATTCTATAAGTAGTACAGGGTTCGTACGGGTGCTTGAAATCCTTGAAAATGCTTGAATTTAAATGTTGTATTTTCAAGGTTTAAAAAGTGCTTGGATTTTGGATAAAGTGCTTGTAAATGCTTGAAATGCTAACTGTATTTCTCTTGCAATCTGACTATATCCATCTATAGACTATAGATAATCACAAGTTCAATGTAAAAAACAATGAGTAGCCTATCTGAAATGAAGACCGTTCCTCCTAAAAGTGTAATACCATCGCTGTTGGTATGGTTAAGTGAAATCTCCCCCTTTTAGTATGTAAGTACTCATCTAAAACATGCAATGTACAACAGGTGTAAGATACTGGAAAAGCTTGAAAATAGACCTTGAAAGTCCTTGAAAAATGCTTGAATTTGACCACTGCTAAAGTGTGCGAACCCTGTAGTATGTTATTAATACCAGTGTAGCCTAATTGTCTTCTGCAACTGCACAGACATACTGGGTTTAAACAGAAAAAATAGACATGCATTAAAAAAGATTGTGCAGCATTGCTTTGTTAATTCTAGAATTCAAATGCCATTGTTATGAATGAAGCATTTCATTTTTCTAAACTTTTTTTCTGCGGCCCTAGCATATTAGCATTTAATTGTTGTATACAGACACACAGATCTCTCCTTTACCTTCTGGCTTCTATTATAGTTGCAGATAGGAGTTGAATTTGAAGCCAGCACAAGGATGCAAGAAACCACAGCATCCTTTGGTTACCAGCTGGACGTTCCCAAAGCCAACTTGCTCTTTAAAGGTAAGGAGATGCAGTATAAATAAACTCATAGCCCCAAATGTTAAATGATTCATTTGAAAAATTACAATATAACAATATTTTCTTGTTAACAAATAATTCTTTCACCTTTCTTCTCTGCAGGCTCAGTTGACAGTAACTGGGTTGTCGGGGCAACCCTTGAAAAGAAACTGCTGCCGCTGCCTCTCACGCTGGCCCTCGGGGCATTCCTCAATCACCGCAAGAACAAGTTCCAGTGTGGTTTTGGTGTCACCATTGGCTAGAGGTGCGGGGGCTGCCTGGAACCAGCTCGCAGGCCACAGCTTGGACCGGCACAGAGACACACAGGAACCTGGACTAAGTTTTAGAAATTGGATTCAGAGACTCTCTTACAACTGTGATTTCTGGGGCAGACAGAGAGACAAAGACAACTACCAAGGAGCCAGGACTGGCCAAGCCATGCCTACATTCTGTAGCACAAATGTCTTTCCTTTATGGTGTATTGGATATACCCAGAGGCTAGAGAGATGTATATCAGAGGGCATCAGTGATGCATGAGAACATGTGATGTGAAAATCAAAGTAAGTGGTTAGACATAATATATGGTGATCATGTATGATGATAAAAATAAATGTCATTACTTTTTGTAAAAGTGGATCTTGTGATTGCTTAAAAAAAAAACTGGATACACATGGTGAAATATCATACAATGTTTCAGATTAATATTTTTTCGCTCCTCTAATGGGTTCTTATTTTGTGAGGAGAGTCCGGAACACTTTGGTAAACTTGATCGGGTCATTCAGAAAGATTTAATGAGAGTTGGCATAAACATTACATACTGCATTATGAACACTGAGTCTATGGAAGTGGCCAGTTCAGGCTGCCGAACTCTCCCTCAGCTATCCTATGGTCTGGTTTGGTTGCTTTGTTTTGTCTTTTCATACATGCCGTAAAATGGCCATTGTATTCCAACAAAGTTAAATAAAAAGTTAAAGTATGCCGTTCTTATGTCAAAAAATATAGTATAGTATGCCAGAAATGTCGGACTATTATGAGAGTTTGCCATCCTTATGTAAAAAAAAATAGTATAGTCATAGTATCGTATGTCATCAAGATTCACAAAAAAGTGTCATTGTATAGTATGGCATACTTACTTTGCATATGGCAAATTTCATTTGAAAAAAACATTTAATAGTATGTCCAAAAAAGAGAAAGAAACAGCATGGTATAGACTTTTTTTTAAATGGTCACAGAGAAGGTTATCAAAAAAAAAAAGCTTTAAAAATAATGTGTAGATCATGGTATTAATCAAAAATATTTTTTAAAAGGGCATACAGTATGTTGAAAAATGTGAAAAACTGTGTACTTTATCCAAAAATTCCTAAATTCTTTAGAACAGTACTTTGATTATGCTGACACACCTGCCTCTCATCTAATAATCTACTATAAGAACCTCAGCTTTTTGCTCACTTGTTGCCAGATTGACTACACTGGTAGCCAACATACCAGTGATTTTTGGGTCTACTTTATTTGTAGAAATTTTTCAGATTGAATCCCTCCCTCTGTCGTTGCCTGCCTGCCAACTCAGGATCACCAACCCACTGGATTTCTATCTCCTGCAAACCTGCATCCTCCTGGTCCTGCTGTCTCCATTCCCTCTGCAACGTTCTGCCTGCCTGGCTTCACTGCCTCAGCCCTTTCCCTCTTTTAGATAGGTTTGAGGGAAGAAAAACAAAAAAATACAGAATCCACGCCGAGGTATATATATATATATATATATGGTCAAATGTTTTAAATGCTTAAAATGGCACAATTATAGTCTGTCCAAAAATATTGAGAAAACACCATATTATGGTGTGTCGATTTTTGTCAAAAATTGTCAAATTTTAAAATGCCTAAAAATGCTTAAAATGGGTCAAATATAGTCAGTTGATACATGTAGTAGTATTGTTTGTCCAAAAATAGTGAGAAAACACCATATTATGGTAAGTCCAAAAATGCCCCACCTAGAAAAAAGTTGATTTTTGTCAAAAATGTTCAAAAATTAAAAAGCCTAAAAATGCTTAAAATGGCTCAATTAATGTCTGTTGATACATGTAGTAGTATTGTTTGTCCAAAAACAGCGAGAAAACACCGTATTATGGGATGTCCAAAAATTACCCGCTTAGAAAAAGTGATACTATAGCATGTCGATTTTTGTCAAAAATGGTCAAATTATAAAATGCCTAAAAATGCTTAAAATGGCTCAATTAATGTCTGTTGATACATGTAGTTGTTCTTTTTCTCCAAAAACAGCGAGAAAACACCATATTATGGGATGTCCAAAAATTACCCGCTTAGAAAAAGTGATACTATAGCATGTCGATTTTTGTCAAAAATGGTCAAATTTTAAAATGCCTAAAAATGCTTAAAATGGGTCAAATATAGTCCGTTGATACATGTAGTAGTATTGTTTGTCCAAAAATAGTGAGAAAACACCATATTATGGGATGTCCAAAAATGCCCCACCTAGAAAAAAGTCATACTATAGCATATCGATTTTTGTCAAAAATGGTCAAATTTTAAAAATGCCTAACAATGCTTTAAATGGGCCAAATATAGTCTGTTGATACATGTAGTAGTATTGTTTGTCCAGAAATAGTGAGAAAACACCATATTATGGTGTGTCCAAAAATGTTTTGACTGATGACACAAATAAACCACACTGATGCATGTATAATCTTTAATCCTCAAATATTCCATTCTTTTGGTTCAAGAACCACTGTTCAGGGAAAGTTGCCACAGCAAAGCCCAGAGATGCCCAGATTACATCAAAAACATTGTACAGGGGAATATATACAATTCCACATCTTTCTTTATGTTTGCAACACAAAACAATAAAGGCACATAGCATCCTTTCCTTTTTATAAGGGAAGGTAAAGCAATACAGCTTTACTTTTTAATTTGTGATCAGGAATGCAGCCCAATAAGAAATCATTGTAAAATTTCATCAGCAACCCACAAAAGATAATCCAAAAACAAACAAATAAAGGTGTACAGAGATGTCATTGTCTGCATCTGTGTCTGTATTCATTCAACCAAAAAAATGATCTGTCTCTTACTCCGTATTTTGATAGAGACCTGACATGGATGTGGTTTATTGCTTAAGTCACGTATTGAATTTTACAACTTACATTCATTGGCAATGCAATTTTTTTGCCTGTAGAGCATCAAATACATTTAATATACTCATACTTATATACTATATTTGAGCTTACCCAAATGAAATATTCATATTCGGGTACATCTCTACACAACACCAAACAGCAGCCATGCATGTCATTCATTCTTAAATAAAGTTATAAGTTGTGATTCATCAACTACCCCTGATATACAGTATCCTTACCCATTTCACCTTTTTTTTATAATTAGTTGCCTATCAACCAAAGCAATTTAATAAAAAGTAAAAAAAACAACAACAACTCAGTAATTTAGCCACTGGCAAATTTACTGGTCCTGCTGGTGTGCAGAGGTGATGCATATCAACGGAGCAATAGCATCAATGCGAGCAAGAGGGTGAGGACAGGAGAGCACACCAAACCAGCAGAGACGCCAAAAATGCTGCACGTGGGGGGGAAAAAGAGTGAGATTTTATTTTTTTGACACATGCTTCAAAGTGTTCCAAAAACATCCCTACACATCAAACTATAAAGGCTGTTGTGGGTTTTTTTTTTTTTTTTTTTTAGAAGAAAATGTGTTTGTGTAGCCTTTAAAGTACCAGCAGCTGCTGCAACACACTGTGCACTGATTTTACCCTTTTTATGCATTGTCATTGTTATGTATTTTCTATTTACTTACGGTGACCTCTTTATACAGTAATGTCTGTAAATATGATTTTTTTATACTTAAATGAGCCGTATCTGAGATTCAGAGCTTATAGATTGCTTGCCCATGGCTCTCAACATGCACAGAGAAACACAGAAACTCAGTTTAAGACACAAACATTATGGACGCCATTACTCCACTGTACCCTTACACAGCAAACATTTGTTTGCTGCACTATTAATGTTCGGTCGTGGACAGCGTCTTTAACATTAACATACAGATGGCTGTTGGAGCCAATTGTAACTAGTCAATTTGCTCCAACAGCATCAATTCAAGCTTTTTCAAGCCCATTGATTTCACAGCTAATAAATTACTGTAAGTGTAATATGTGCGAATTAATCTTAATACCTGTCGTCATCTGTAGTTTTAACCATCGGACGGGTGGTGGGGTGGTGGGTGGTTGGGTGGTGGGTCTTGGGATGGTGGGTGGTGGGGTGGTGGGTCTTGGGATGGTGGGTGGTGGAGGTCCTGTAAAATACAAAACATAATTTTAAGGCATATCAAAATAACAAATTTATTTTCTCAAGCTTTGTTTTTAAATAACTTTTTTTTTAAACAGTGCTGAAAACTGACTAAATGTGACAATAGCCTACCGTCCTGAGCATGGGCCGTGGTTGTGATGCTTAGTAGGATGCGCTGTCTCCACTGGGGGCACTCGAGGACACGGTAGCACATGTCCATCAACGAGAGGAGTCAGATCTGTAGCAGAAGAATAAAGTTTCAGTGATGATGTCATACCAAACTTTAATTGAGGTCTAAAGTAATGCTTCAAACAAGTTTTTTTTGTAGAATTTATAGAATTTATTAGCTTGCCTTGGAAACTGAAAGTGAAAATGGCACTCCCTCCCTTTAGGAAGTGATCGTATCCTATTTCTTCCATGTAGGCAAAATACCGTTTGCCAATCAGGGGTCCGGCAAAGATGGTCTCATTATTGACATCCACATATGGACTTCCAGTGTCATGAGGATTGCCCCACAAAAATTTGCCTGTTTATAGAAAGCATAAAAATAAACAACCAGAAATTGTTACATATAGTCTGCTAAAGTTTTTTTTTATTCCACATTTTTTTTAATGTTCTTTTAAACATACCATTACTAGTGTTGGTGCGGTCACTGACGATACTGCGTTGCTTGGACATCTGCATCTGGAGGTTAGCGGTCTGATCCAGCATTTGGAAGGTCACTTGCCTATGTGGGACCGGCCACTCCAGCTCGTCATCATATTGACCAGACAAGAGCTGCACAAACAGTCCAACATAACTCCTGTACAGTGATATCCCAACCGCATAAGCATAGCCACCACTGGAGTAGTGCCGATCGCTGTATATATTGTGACCGAAGGCACTGGTTTTCACAAGTTCCACAAAGTTGTCGAACTGCATGGTCACATGTGGACATTCTGTCTCAGAGAGATTGATGTCATCGATCGAGAAGCCACCTGAAGATTTTCCTGGTCCTTTGCGAACCTCAAACACCACCTGGAAGTGCTTGGTGGCATTCAGGGAAACATGCTGCAGCTGCCAGTGAGATGTTCGTCGACCTGGAGGGAAAGTTTTGAGATGACAGAAGGAAATAATCCTTAATAATGTGTGCACTGTGTGGTATGATCCGATTGGCCTGCTGGCTCTCATTGCAGTGAAATACTTCTTGTAACATAACCTCATTGGTCCTTGTGACATTTTGGATAATCACAGCCTCATGAAACATTACAACCAGAAACTAGAGACCAAGAGCATTCAGAGGATCCTAGATATATTCACCTCAATCACTGAATGTACAGACATTTTCAAGATGTCTTAACATTTTTGATACCAATTCACAGAATTGTTCCTGGAGGTCTTGGTGTCTTAATGTTTTAGTGTTAATGTTAAAATTGTGAAATTACAACTCTGATTTGATAAGAAATTTCTCTACAATGGTACAAAAATTTAAAATCCATCCTCTCCAACTACTACTACTCCAAGATAAAGAAAGGAATGTTCTTGAAGGCAGTGAGCTGGTCTGTCTTTCTACCTGCTGAGTGCTGACTGATGGGATTTTTTACAGTTGTTATTCATTCCTGATATTTAAAAAAAAAAAAAAGCCAAGATTCAACATTAAATGTGTTGAACAAATGGAACCAACCCGGAAATTGCTGGAACACTTTATGGGACATAATTAAGCATGATAATTTACGCCATATATGAATACAGTTCTAAACCCTTATACACCTTAATAATGTTAATTGATTCCTAATTATCAATAATGTTATATCTACAGATATATGACTATAACAACTTGATACACAGTGCTGTGATTAATCTCCAGATCTCCAGATTGTCAGTTTTGAGATGCTGTACACCACTTATACTGTTACACCCCTAAAAATCCCCTTCCTCCACCACATTCTCTATAAATTGAGGCAGAACTAGCAGCTGACATTACCAGTGATCTGTCCCGCGAGGCGCAGGGTTCCAGTGGTGTCCCATTCACCATGAAACTCTCTGATCCAGATGTTGAGCTGGTCCGAAACGCTTCCGCTGTTGTAATAGTAGAATTGGAGGCACTGGACATGACAATCCCTATTGGGACTCATCTCTTGGGTCTCCAGCCAGGCAGAGTCTCCCATCATACCTTTTGCTGTGCTAGCATGCATGAAGTAACTTCCACTGTGATCTAAAATATTCATGTCAAAAATAAATATGTTAACTTGGATCTTCACATGTATCTGGGCCAGGTAGGAGGAAAAAATAATGAGAGGAGGAAAAAATTGAAACTTTTTGAGTGTGGTAAAGTTGGAACGATATTCACAGATTCAGAGGAACATAGTTTTAGAGCAAATCCCCACTTTGTATAGAGAGAGAGCAAAAACTGTGTTGACTGTGTTGAGCAATTATTCCTAAACATTTAATCCAAATGGCTATAATTTAATGGTTTGATTCTGCAAACTGTCTTTTTAATTTAGAATTTGTCTGAACAGTTAGACAGGTAGTAGATAGACTGCAAGCTACAACCTGATTTTCAACAACGTCATAAAATGAGCAATAACCTCAATATTTAAGGATGTAGTAGTACTAAAATCCCCCTACACATAAATATGCTATTCTTGGTAGTAGCTACTACAATTATTGTTTTGGGAAAATCTGCTTTTATGTAATTTATGTGCTTTTTAGACATATATATTAGACTTAATAAATAATCTAAATCTTGCGTAATGTTAAATAAATAATAAGCCCACATAGGTTTTTTTTTTTTTTTTACCTCTCCTGCACTTACTATTCTTGTTTCATTTCTGTATTTTGTTTCTTTTCTTATTGTGCAAATAAATTAATAAAGTAATGAGGAAAATCAAGTTGTAGCTTGCAGTCTCTTACAGAACTCAAAGAGCTGACTTCATTCTCAACATTTCAACTTTTTTCTCAACATTGTATTTTTTTTCCCTCCTGGCCCTAATCATCTTCCGTATATCTACATTTTAGATCATTAAAATAGTTTGATACATCAGAAAGATTTATGTTGCCCCCCCTAAAATGTAAATCTTTATAAATATGGTCAAACATTTTAAATTTAAATTTTGAAATCTTACCATGATTACGTGGAGCAGGTCCACCAGTGGGTAGACCGGTGTGGTCAGTTTTAGGACCTGCAGTTGTAGTGGTCAGCATCAACCAGTTCATGCCACTCTTTGAACAGCTTTTAAAGTGATCCATGTCCTTGCTAGAGAAGCTGCAGTGCAACATAAATGCAACGGTGGAGTCTGTAGAGGTGAAGAAGGAACACAGAAGTGAGAAACATTAATTGACATGAAAATAGCAAAATAAAATTTGTGAGATTTCAACTTATTTACTTTTTTTATTTACTTTACTTTATTTACTTTTAATGTTTGGATAAAGACGTATAACTGTGTGCAGATTCTCCCTTAAAATTAAGTCATATTGATCTTGTCATCTCATTTTTTTTTTAGCAATTTTGTGAGTGGAGGCAGATCAGAAAATGTTCACATAAATTAAGACCCAAGGTGGATCTCAATTCTTTATTTTGTGTGATTTTGGCCTGATCACAGAGAAATCGATCTCAGCACTCAAATTTGCTGTAAGCAAAGAAACACCGGTGTCTCCTTTGAGAATGTTTTTTCAACAATCTTATTGAGGCAGTTATATAGAATATATGTATACGGTTCTGTTTAATATGGAACTCTAAAAAAAGTTTGTTAAGAATGTACAAGAATATGGATTTGTGAATATACTTTTCTTTTAAATTATAAGAAAATAATTAATAGAAATGTGGGATGTAGGCTATAAAAAAGGCGGGATAATGTCATAATAATGACTCAGGAATATCTCATTTTGTAAAAGGCCTGTTGCCTCGGCTCCTCTTTCCTCGTGTCTCTTTTTAGGCTCAAGGTAGTATAATTATTGTACATCTTCAGTACTTCAGTGGAAATGAACTGAAAAATGTGATGGGGATGATACTTTTCTGAGGATAATGGCACATTATCTCTATCACACTGATAGATTTTAGTCTCTGGAATAAACAGTGGTTGTTCCCTTTAACACTTACTGCATTTGTAGAGGAGGTTCAGCTCCTTTACATCTCTGGGACTCATTTCCAGTCTCTGACCAATAACATCCTGGAACATTGGGTCCTTGGTAACAATTGTGGTCCCGTTGCCATTGCTGAATGCATTTTTGCCATAGTGCATCACTGAATAGTAGTCGTATGGGACTCCCTGGGTGGTGCTGCTTTCTTTGTCAACTATTCTGAAATTATTCTCTCGTCCTAGATGACACATATAAAAGCAAGCCATCAATTACAGCATACTGTATTAAAAAGCACAGATGGAACAAACGTTATTCACAAACAATTGATTAGACAAAAATAACTTAACTTATTCTGCCCTACAAAGCCTAACTGCAGTAACTCTATTTTTGGTCGAAATTGAGTTATAACTAAAGATGAACTCCTGTTTTATCATGTGACAAAGTTTTAAAATCAATTTTGCTTTATTTCAGAGAAATAATGATATAAAAATTGGAATAACTACAAAATCCAACTCAAGACCAAAGCAGGCCGCAGTAAGTTTACTTACTTATCTAGATAGTGATTAAGTAAAAAAAGTGAGATAAAATGATATTAGGACTAAAATATAACATTACTTTATAATATTAAGTTAAAATTAGGCAAATCTTGGAATAGAGTTGTTAAACACTTTTAAATACACTTAAACAAACTAAATATAAAAGCTGAAAGAAGACAACAACATTGTAGTTACTGCACTCTGTTTTAGCATTATTATTAGAGCCTTTAACAGCAATGCAAAATCAGTAACTACATTTTTGGGGTCAAAGGTCAAATCAATCGTCATGATTTTTGAGCATAAAAATTACATTTTCAATACATGTAGAAAAGAGTGTCATATCACTTACCTAACTACAACCCATTTGGCTGGCTAGTTAAAAAGCGTTAAAAAACTTTAGAGCAGTTTTACCATTTGCATAGCTACTGCAGTTAGACTTCATAGAGCAGTATTGACTATAAAAGTTATTTTAAGGGAAAAATGAACATGTCTGCATTCATCTCTTCCAACACAAATGCATACATTTATTAGCGAATTTGTTTACAATTTTAGCTGAATATTAAGATATTAATAACAGTTTTTTTTAGAAGAATGTTAATTATTTTCTTTAAATGGTTTAAATCAGGGATGGGCAACTTAAATGCTGGAGGGGGGCACAATTTTTCATGCTCACTACCTCAGGGCCACATATAGGACCGTGCTCTTAACCAGATATGATGAAACTGCAATTTTAAATATGTTTACAGTGCAGTAACTTCACATATTTCATGCTCAAATGCATGTATAACAGTATAAATAGGAATACAAAAGGTTTGAAGCAAATAAAAAAATAACCACTTACTGTGATTTTTTTTCAGTGCAAGAACAGCAGACTGTCATTAATGCAAGAAGTAATTTTGTGCATTTTTACACTGTACTTTTAAGATTTCATGCTCAAATGCATTTAGTTGTACTGAGGGCCACTTCTAGTGAGGGTGCGGTCTTGAAAGTCTTAATACAAACCTTTAATGACATTCTCGAATGCAATTTTCACAAACTCATCTCTGTCGTATCTGGACTGTTCGTGGTAGAAGCCTAAAGCATGGAGGAACTCATGTTCAACAGTTGAAATCTCGTCGCAGTATCTTCCGATGGAAACGTCCTGTCCCCCCCCTATGACACGCCCAATATATGAATAACATCTAAAATGGGAAGGAAAAAAAGCACCCATCAGTAGCAGTTGTTCACATTTATACCTTTACGTAACTGACCACACTCATCATTTATCAGAGCATATTCAGAGCATGTTCAAAATCTGTACAGGAGCTGTCTATACAAACAAAAAAAACAACAACACATATTTATCAAACGTGCACAAACAACAACAAAGTAAAAGTAAAAGTACTTATACCTGATATCATCATACTAAATTACTCCACTACAAGTAAAAGTACAACTGTACCAGCATCAATATGTACTTCAAGTATCAAAAGTAAAAGTATTTGCTGTACAGAATGGACCCACTCAGATTGTTGTATATGTTCCAGATTTATTATAAGATTATTAATAGTCATGCATTTATTAATGATGCTAAGGTGGGGCAAGGTAATCATTTTTAAATTTTTTTTTTTTGTGTGGTAAGTCTCGACCTGAACAGTAACTAACTGTAGTGGAGTAAAAAGTAAAAAGTTACATAAAATGGAAATACCCAAGCAAAGTACAAGTACCTCAAAATTTCACTTGAGTAAATGTACTTAGTTACATTCCACCACTGAAGACAAGCTTTTGTACAGAATACCAAATATGGTCAAGCACATACATGGCCGCCCATAAAGTTGGAATAAAATATTTTTTTTTACCTCTTTCCATGAAATGATTGTGACAATGTGATTTAAAATGACAGATAACGTGTTTATCTTCTCAAAACTTGCAATCTCTTCAAAACATATCACAATGAAAATAAACCACAATTATGTCTAAAAACAAAATTATTCCAACGTATCTCTGAAAGTCTTAAGTTGATTTACTTGTTGTGGAAAGAAATAGCAAACAAGATAGATAAGGATAAAAAACGGTGAAAAACAAGAAGAAAAGAAATGCAGAACATACCCTCCTAACTTTTGAATGTGAAGGAAATAGTCCTCAGAGTTCACTGGTTTGAAGTCAATGCATGACTTCAACCTGAACTGGTCCATGGCTCTCAGGATGACCCCTTTGGCGTTCATCTCTGCCGTTGTTTATGGGAATTGTGAAATAAAGCAAAAAAAAAAAAGGCAATGTCAACACAATGTATAAAAAGAGGCATTGCTGTTTGCGTACATCTTTCTGAAGCGCTGCCCACACAAATTCTTTCTATACGTGGAGAGTTAAACTGTTGACTGACAGAACAGGCCAAGTAGCTTTTTTTCACACCATAGTGTTGCACATATATGGCTCCTATATGGCAATAGTGATGACTGATGTGCAGGCCATTGTATAAACTGACAGGTGTGTAATTATGTAGGATTCTCCACATACTACCTTACTACCTAACATGCCATATAGGTATGCTCTTCCTTAAAAATGACTAATATTCTGGGTAATTATGCAGGAATAATTGTATTTACCAAGTCCTTTGTTTAGACTGTATGGGATTGGGAACGTCCACAGTATGTCCTCATTGGTAATGGCACTCCGTTGAAACTGAACCTAAAAAGATTCATAATAAACGTATTAGGGGACACACAAAAAAATCACACATACATGTTAATAATTTTACTATTCTACCACAGAAATGCTTAACTCACCTCCAGAATATCGTCAGTGGTTAACTCTAAGATAAAGTACAAGAAGTGTTGTTGTTTTTTTTAACAAAGAAATTAAAAACTAATAGTTAACAACAGAAAAAGTGGTGGTTGAAATATGATCTTGACATTTAATGATATGATGGGTTTTTTTTTTTTTTTACCCTTGTTTGCTTCCATAATGTCTTTGTCTTCACCAGCCTCTACAAACAAACAAACATAGGAAATGCTGCCTTGTAAAATCAATTATTAATAATATAATATTATTAATATTAATAATAAAATAATTCATTTTAAATTCAAATGAAGAATTTAATAAATCAGATAAATATTGCATCTTACCCACTATTTCCTCTCCAGCCTGTAAAAAAGAGAATAAAAACAGATTTGATCACTTTAACATATGATGTCATTTTGAGATATACAACAAGAGAATATAAGGAATAGTCTTTGATTAGCTGGTAGTGAATGAGTTTGGAGAAGCAGGCAGGAATACCAACACGGTTTCATCCGGTTTTTAAAACAACAACATACAATGACTCATACATAGTTTAGAGATGCAATTGAGAAGCTGTCTGCTGCTTCAGCACCACAGACAGCACCGTGGGTTTATTAATACACAGCACACTCTGGCTACTGATATTTCAGAGAAAATACATTCTAACTTGCACAAACTTGAAAAATGAATTTAAAAAAAAATGTAAAAAAAAAAAAAAAAGTAAAAAAAGGTATCAATGACGACAGGTTAAAAAAAACAAACTAAACAATAACAAGAACTTATATGATATATATGGAAAAATACATGATAAAATATTAACACATAAGACAGCATGACAATGAAAAGATAATACTATACAATGGTATTATTATCATTATCATTATCATTATCATTATCATTATCATTATCATTATCATTATCATTATTATTATTATTATTATCATTATTATTATGGTAACACTTTACAATAACCAACAAAGTGATGTTTATAGATGGTTTATAAACAAATTATTAACCATTTACAAAGTGCTATACATATTTAATCTTTGTTTTCAACCAATTTCTTAAAGGTATATGAATCATTTCAAAATCATTAACATACTTAATATCGTGTTAAAACGTGTGCAACTAAAACTATTAATAAACTATTAATTAAAATGTAATTGTTTGTTAGTGGTAAAGTAACTTTAAACGTACATTAATATACCATCAATTTGCCATTTATAAACTATTTAGTTATTGTAAAGTGTTACCATTATTATTATTATTAATAATAATAATAATAATAATAATAATACTACTACTACTATTACTACTACTACTACTACTACTACTAATAATAATAATAATAATAATAAAGGTTAAATCACACCCAAGGTTTGGGGCGATGGGCAGTCTTGAAGAAATCTTGTGTGTCAAAGCCTCAGAACCAACAAAAAGAGTGTCTGTTTTGTTTTCATTTAGCTGTTAAAAAAATGTATAACATATAACAACAGCTGCATTCTCTCTGATACTAGGGGATGGAGAGGACGGATGGCTTCATACTCATATTTGAAGTCGTATGGTTTCTATTCAAGTGCCACATTAATTTAAATGAGTAGTAATTAAACACCTTTGTAGCATGAAATACGTCATAATTTGACAGAAAGTGCATCAGTAAATGAACTCTTACTTGTTGTCGGCCGCATTCTGATGAAACTGCCAAGGTCACAACAAGGAAAATGAAGCCTTTCATCCTTGTAGTGAATCTTGGACCAAACTTTAATCGGGTTATGGGAAAAAAAAACAAAAAAACAATGGACATCATATCAGAGAAGCAAAGACAACTCAAATATATATATTCTATGACTGATAGAGAATACAACAACTAAACCTTTAATTTGACCTGATATGAGAATTATTTTTGTTTAATTTGAACTTGAAGATGAAAGAAAATGCTCCTCTGTGTTTACCTTCTGCCAGCCTGATTGTTCGTGAGATGGAGTTGGAAGCTTTAGCTGTTACAGGGGACTTTAAGTACGACCAAAAAAAGAAGCAAAGCAGGTTTTTACACTTTTCATGCAGACTTGCAAGATGTTTTGAATTCCTTCCAAATACTTGACAATTGCTGTTGTGGTAGTAATGCTGTCAAGATGGAAATCACCGCTGACTGTCACACCATTCATCAGTACCTTAGCGTGTCGGGACATTATCAGATGTTCTCAAGAGCAAACAAAGAACTTTTTTGCCGTGTCATTTGTTGATCTGTAAATGTGAGCTTCTTATGTGGCTGTGTAATAACACTCCACTTAGTAGGTTTGCAGTTATCAAGATATTTCACTTAAAACTAGTTCTGATTTGGTCATCTTTTTTTATTCTAGTCCTGTGTCAAATGTTTTTATTATATTTTGTCAGACTTTTTTTTAGTTTGTTGTTTAGTTGACAAAGGTTTCTTATTTTGGTAACACTTTACAATAACCATCATTTATAAATGACAAATAGATAGTTTATTAATGTTTAATCATCATTTATAAACTGTATATAGGCCATTTAGGATGTAAATACATAATTTATTAATGTTTAACTAACTAAAAAATGTATAAATTACAAATAGATGGTATGTTAATGTAAGTTGATAGTTACTTTACCATTAACAAACAATTAAATTATAATTAATAGTTTATTAATAGGTTTAGTTGCACTCATTATAACATGTTTAACACCATAATAAGTATGTTAATGATTTTGAAATTATTCATATACCTTTAACAAATTGGTTGAAAACATTTAAAGATTAAATATGTTTAGCACTTTGTAAATTGTTAATAATTGGTTTATAAACCATCTATAAACATCACTTAGATGATTATTGTAAAGTGTTACCCTTAATTTAAATCTTATCTTTAACTATAACTATTGTAGTGAACTTTTCAGGCTGTCTAGTCCAACCAAAACCAATAATTTAGTCATCTTAGTCGGACTTATTTCACAGAAGATCTGAGTATGGGACTAACAGAATACAAGTAATTTGATTACATATTTCTTATATTTATAATTATCTATATACAAAATATGATCTTCTGGCCTCTCCCAGTGCCCTTCTGTCTGTTTGTCTTTGTTTTATTTGCTCTGAAATTCATATCAGGAGTGGATGTCCCATAAACAGTTTCAAAAATAAATGTGCAACAATTTGTGTGTGCACCGGCCACATGACAATATGACACAGACCCAGGACACTGTCAAAAAGTGATTTTGGCATGGAAATAAGACCCAGAGAGATGAGGTCAGTGAGACAATTTTGAAGTTATCCAGAAGTAATCCAACTTGATTTAATGGGATGGAAAACAAAAACAGCATGTAATCTGCAATCTGTACTGTAGTATAATGTGTTTTAAAAGTAACCAACATAACCCTTACCCTCCAAAGATTCTATCTCTTCAATTATCTGAAGAAATACACAAGTTGAATGACAGCCTGCAGGAAATCTCTGGTCTCCTGGTCTGTTGGTATTAAACTATGGAAACATTCAGACAGACACATGGTCTGTTTTGAATATTTATTTTGAACCAAAGATATTCCAACATCTCTTCAAAACCAATATAGAACGATAAGAACTGTACAGACAATAAAACATATATGGTAAAGTGATTAAATACATTCAGAATAACAATTCACCATTGTGAGACGTCCCAGGAACAACATCAATCCAACATGATTCATCTTTTGTGTGCAGCCTAAAGAATGACACATTAAATGTGAACATACAGTAAGATGTTACAAACAGCTCATTTCAAGTCTTTTGAACTCATCCTGTGTCATATGGGCTGTGGTCATAGTTATTTGGTGGATTGTAAATGTGCTTGGCAGATTTTGGACAATGAGAGAGTTTATATACGGCAGTTACACATCTGGAGACAATGGCCCTCATTTATCAAACAAGCGTACGTCAGAAAGTGAGCATAAAGTGGGCGTAAGATCATTTCTACGCAAGCCTTGGTATTTATCAATTTGGACGTGAGCGGAGGGTACGATCAGATCTCACGTCTGCTCTCAGCTCCTGTACGCAAATTTGAGTCAGCGTGAAGTCCACCGTCTGAGTCAGAGAATTGATCTCAGACTATTGTATCAATGAGGGCCACTGTGTCTGAACTTGAAGTGTATTTCAAAATGATAAGAAAAAGAAAAGTTTTGTCAGCCAATAAAAGTTAGCATAATTGCATATTGAAGAGGGATTTCAAGAAAACCCACAAAAGACAATGCTAAAGAATGCCCACAGCTGTTATGCAGTTATTAGGAGTTGGTTTATCAACATAATAAGAAAAGACACTGTTCTCCAGTCGGAAAAAAACATTCTACCATTGCAGAAGAAGAGTGCATCATTAAAAGTATGACCACCATAATACACTTAAAGTACCAAAAGTAACTCATTATGCACACTGGCCCATTTCAGAAACATATATATTATATTACTAATATTACTGAACTATGAATATCGATGCATTAACATGTTCATCACTTGAATTGTGGAGCTGGTAAGAACAGTACATTTGTTTATACTGCTGGGATCCTGAATCTAGTATAATATCATATTAATAGCATAATAAATAATTATTTGATAATTATTTAGAAGCATTAGTCTTAATCTGTAAGTAACTAGTAACTAAATGTGTCAAATAGATACAGTGGGGTAACAAGTACAAAACATTGCTCTAAAATGTGGTGTAGTAGAAGTATAAAGAAGCTTAAAATTGAACTAATTGAAGTGGTACATATAATTATATCAACAATATACTTAAGTACTTGAGTAAATATACTTAGTTACAGACTACCACCACTGAACTTTGCACATTATTGTCCAATATATATTATTCCCTTTGTGCCTCAATTATAAAAAAGCAAAAGCCTATGCTTGTGAACTAACTTTCATCCTTTTTCCAGTGTGCATACCTCCTGTCTGCATACCTCATGTGTGACATTTGTTCTTGACTTTGTGCACTTTGTTACACAAGTCCCTCCAACCAGCTGGTCTAGTTTTTGTGACACCTGACTGCCACACCACACACACCAGTAATATTCTGTGGACTAGTAAATAAATTCGGCTGTTGCACAACAGATGGAAGCATGGTGATTATTTACTCAGGTTTGATTTATCATTCCATAGATCTATCTTTATTTGAAGGGGTATGCATAAGACTGACATGATACTGCACTCAAAAAAATAACTTGTTCCCAGAACGTAATTAAATTATGGAAACAATTTCCACCTAAATAAAATGCATTAATTTAGCGAGAAGCAATTTTGTTGAGTGAACAAAATGTAAATATGTTGGGTCAACATGATGTATTTGCATTACTGTTAATTAATTACCAGGGGTCAGTCCAACTAGATTTGTAAGGGTAATTGTAACATACTAATGTATTTTTCTTGGGCCATTTAAACTTGTATGCTATTATTAAGAGTTGCTTAATTTAATAGGGTAGTTACAACTACTAAGATTACCTTTATCATATGAAAATGAACATAATAGTAATTATTCAGAAAATAAGTCATTTTTAAACACAGAGTATTATATTCAGCAATTTAAAGATAAATGTCAACCTATATAAGTCAAGTAAATCAAGTTTGGAAAAGAAAACACAAAGCAAATTGGATTTGTTAAAATCACTTTACCAGAAAAGGTCAAACTGAATTTCTGTTGCTGTGAAAATACAACAAACATACAGCCTAAAACTTCAGTGTCTAACAGTCTGTGCACCAAGTCATATGATATTTATTCTACCATGGCCGTCAACTAAGAGGGGCACTACTAATTAGGAATGTGCACATTACTGCCACTTACTGCTCTGGAGCTGTAAGCAGAATTGATTTACAATCTTAACCCATTAGAATTAGGTTGTTTTAACATAAATTATTCTAGTACATATTAAATTGTTGCATTTTATGCTAAAACTACATGTTTTAAAACTGTTCAACCACAAAACATACTTTTATATAGTAGAAGCTTCATGTTAGACTAAGGATAAGGTAACAGACACCCAGTTTGCTTTTTTTGAGTGCTTGGAGGCTGGAGGCTTTATGAATGCTTGTTGAATTAGATTTAGATTTAGATTTAAGAACGTTATTAATCCCACAACGGGATTAAAACCTCTGCATTTAACCCATCCTTTTTACACACAAATGAACACACCATGCAAGAAGCAGTGGGCAGTGGGCATATTACTGCACCCGAGGAGCTGTGCAGGAGGGGTTAGGTGCCTTGCTCAAGGGCACTGCAGTCATTGGCCTGTCAGTACTGGGATTCGAACCGAATTCCGAGTTACAAGCCAGATTTCTAACCTCTAGGCCATGAATGTTGTCTTTAAGTGTCATTTGGTCAATTATGTCACCTTTAATGCAAAGTTGACGTTGTTTGAGATGGCTGAAACTATCACAGCAAAGAATGATCACAAATGTAAAAACAAACTTTTTTTTTTTAAAGAAAAAGATTCTCTTCCCCCCATTTCTTCTTCTTCTTCCTAGTTTGCTGATACCGGTGTCTGTAAAAAGCATGGCTCTTGTGATTATATTATACTCATGGAGATGGTTTTGTTGTTAAAATGATTGTGTTCACTCTTGTTAAGATTACAGTAGGAAACTTTAAAATGGTGACCCTAAAGGTTTAATACAAAAGTAGTACTGGACATGTACATTTTAATGACACATTTTAACAGTTTTTGTACTTAAAAGCTATCCAAACAGATTGTTCAGGTTTGTGAAAAACTCCAAACCAACCAAAAACCGCCACATTCACACGGTCAAATGTAACTAAATAACAACTCCTGAACACATTGAGATGTACTGAGTGCTATGAACCTTCAGTCACATTTTTTTTTACCCACATCGTCCCCTCCACGTACAGCATGTTGCTGTGCTGCTGTACTGACAAAACGGGAGGAACGAGTACTGATTTTTTTTTAAAAGAAAGAAGAAAAACTAAAAAAGTGACATTTGTGTCATAAAAAAAGTTTTTTTCTGTCAGGATTGGACAGAGTAGAACTCAAATATGTGAAACAGTAAAGAGAATTTTAAGGTTCTGTATGCAAATTTAAGAATCTTTGGGTATTTGATGACCTGGGAATTAAACTTTTATCCTCTTGAATCACATACTGAACCTTTACAGCAGGTGATTTGGCCGATGCACCCATCAGTAGTGAAAAAGTGGCATAAATAGAGGGACGTGGTTGTTGTTTTCCATGATGTGAGAAAAGGTCTGGGGTTCTACTTGTTGTGTAACACAGGCTCTTTCACATTCTTTGGCATTACAATGTCCTGTGATCCGGTATATGCAAAGCTTTCAACATGTGCATTATATATATTGTCAGCAGCATCTCTTACAGTTGGTTTAGGTCTTTTATCATCCGTCTGCAACACATGTCTGTCTCATGGCTCAAAATAGTGTCTCTATTTGGAGCCATGAGACAAAGTACAGGAGGCTAGGCAGGTCTCATCAATCAGTGAAGGATTTGATGAATCTATGATTAAAAAAAGAAGAAAAAGTGTTATATTTCCACAGTTATACTCATATCGGCTATTACATTATATTCAGCATCAAACATGAAAAACATCAGAATTCTATTATTATTATATATTATAGACAGTGAAAAAACTGATACATAAGATACATAAGAAATGGAAAAAATGATAAGGCCACCCTTGTTTTCTTCAATTTCTTGTTCATTTTAATGTCTGGTACAATTAAAGGTAAATTTGTTTGGACAACGATTTATTTTAAGAGCTGATATCTAGCCATTTTCCATGGTTTTCTTCATAATGATTTTGGTTATTAATAATAACCAAAATGATAAGAACTTATTATCAAGAAAACCATGGAAAATGTCTAGATATCAGCTCTTAAATACACTCTTATGAGCTATTTTTGTTGTTATCATTATATTTGTCCAAACGAATGCACCTTTAGTTGTACCAGATATTAAAATGAATAAGAAATTAAAGAAAACAATGGTCTAATAATTTTTCCATGACTGTATGTCAGAGATGCTAAGAGGAGATTTATGGGGAAGTCTTGGTTTTTATAACACGAACCACTGAAGTTAACTTTTAACAAGAGTTTTTTCAATGTCACGTCACCGAAGTTACTCATTACTAAAACGCCCCGGTAGTATTTCAACAAGCCCACTGCTTCAGTGTCATTGTCATTTATGTGACTTTGGTTTCCAGCCAGCTGAGCCGGAATCTCTACTTGTACCTTTCTCTTTGTACAGGACCTGTTTTTGCATGAAAAAAACCTTCACAAATGTAAAAAATGTAATGTTGCCGGATTATACCATCACTCAAACACACACACACCTAGTTGTTGAGAGCAGTAACAAAGACTTCAGCTGCTGCTTTGTTTAAAACTTCTGCACCTGTAAGCCTGTTAATTCATCTCATATTTCCAGTGAGGTCGCTTTAACAAACCATGGGCTTTAAGTGAAAAACAATAAATTGTTTTCGACTGCAAAAGAATATTATATACATTCAAGAAATGTAATTATTTTACTTAATATACCACAATGAGGTCAAACTCCCTATCTCTTTAATAAAAGTCCAATGACATTAATTAAAACAAACTAATCAGCTACAGAACACATGGGTGAACAAACAATTGAAATAATCAAATTCAGCTGCCACAGTTAACTAAATCACAGTTGTCACATTTTTGTTTTAGTTTTAGTTTGGCCACAAGTTCGATAGACAATGAGGGTTTGAGAAAGGGAGAAATGAACGTCATGTTTTTTCTCCTTCAAAGCCTGTTTGAAAGAATCTGATCAGGATCACACAGAGAGATGTGTCAGAAAAAACAGAGTCATAATAAGTAAAAGAATGTTACATAAAGCAGGTTTTGTAACTTGGTCTTTCCTGTACTTGCATTCATGTGTGCAAACATCACACACTTGACATTTCAATTTCCTTTGACAGGTTCCCGTGATGACAGACATCTCTTATCCATCTCACACTTGCTTTGAATGCTGATTGGACATGTTTAAACGCACGTTTTCCAACACACGATCATACTGAAATCTGATCCTGATCATTATCATCGAAAGCACTTATTATACATTTTGCAAACTGTAGTTCCAATGATTCAGCAACTTCCAATAAAGGGATTATGTATCATGTCACACACTCCCCATTGTACCCATAAAGACTCTGTACACAAGCAGCAATCACAGTAAATAATCTCAGATAAATCCCTAGGTATTCATCAGGACTGTGTGGGAGTGGTATGATCAAAATTGTCTGCCTGTGGAAACAGATCACTCATAATAATAAATGGTAAATTTAGCCTTTGGACAACGCCATGCACAATGTTTGTACCTTATGTTTTGTCGGCCAGAGGTAACTTTGCCATCTCCTCGTGCAACTGCAAAGTGTAAAGAATGTGTGAAAGGCAGAAGTAAAAGCATTTATGATTTCAGTTTAATGTTTCTCTCTCAGTCAAAAGGAAGACAAAAACACGGCTGGGTGAATGATAAACATTAAAATCTAAAATCATCTCTGTAATCTTTATATTTACACCACGAGGATCAGTTAATAATAGTTTTCTTCCCAAAACACAGTATTAAATAACAGTAAAGAAAAATGCACACAAACTGAAGATGAGCCATAGATCATAAAGCCAGGAAAACATTAATTATTGCTTCTTAAATCTATTTCCCAGAGTTAATCCTTAATATATATTAGCACACAATACTGATTCAAAGTAAATGAAAGATGTATATATGTATGTAACACAGTGGTAATTTACTATTTTTCATTTCATTTTATTATTTTATTTTTATTTTTATTTTATTTTATTTTATTTTATTTTTTGTGTATTCCTTGTCTGCGTGCTGTGCTATTTGTTTATTTTTTCCCCTTTTCTGTCGTTTGTCATGTGAGTGCTTTATGTGGGAAATAAAAAAAAAATTAAAAAAAGTGGCTAGAGTGAGCTTGAATGGTAACAAAACAGAATATTTCGTTGCACATAGATTCTACTTATGAGACTTTGCTAATTCTTTCCATATTTCATCTTTCATTCACTCTGAAGCTCTTACAATGCTCTGTCACAGTTTCACCACTGGGTGGCAGTGTATCCTCTTCTATTGGCACTGCCATCCCAGTGTTGCATGGTACATTTCATAGATTAAATTCACTCTGAAATGTAGTGTAGTAGAAAGATAAAATAGCATAAAACGAACAAGTGCTTCAAGTGTCTTCTTGAGTAATTGTTCTTAGTTACATTCCACTACTGGCATGTCAGCCATGTCATGTGACAGAAGCTTCAGTCTGAAGCAACTTACATTTTTCCCACACCTGTCACAATTCATAGTGAAAGACATATTCAGATCATTAACTTCTGTAAAAGGAGCAAGAACACTGTGTAAATACACTGCATTACAAGTAAAAATGCCTGTAATCAAGATATTACTGGCAATGTAATAGACTTATTAAACAAAATAAGGCAAAAGCTCCTCTCAGTATTATTACACTTATATCAGGGATGGGCAACTTAAATGCTGGAGGGGGCCACAATTTTTCATGGACACTACCACAGGGCCACATATAGGACCGTGCACTTAACCAGATATGATGAAACTGCAATTTTAAATATGTTTACAGTGCAGAAACTTAACATATTTCATGCTCTAATGCACGTATAACAGTATAAATAGGAATACAAAAGGTTTGAAGCAAATAAAAAACACTTACTGTGATTTCTTTTTTTTTTTTTGCAAGAAAAGCAGACCAACATTAATTTGCAAGAAGTAATTTTGTGCATTTTTACACTTCACTTTTAAGATTCCATGCTCAAATGCATGTAGTTGTATTGAGGGCCACTTCAAGTGAGGGTGCGGCCCCCGGGCCTCCAGTTGCCCATCCCTGACTTATATTATTGGATCTTTATAAGAACCCAGATTCCCAAAAAAAGTTTGGACATTGTCTAAAATGTCATTAAAACAGAATGTGATCATTTGGTAATTCTTTGTGACACATATTTAATTGAAACAGTACAAAGACAATCTATTTATACACTTTTTAAAAAATATATATGGATATATATGAATTCCTTGATGCATTCTGTTTTTATTTATATTTAAACAACATCCCAACCTCTTTGAGTTCTTAAACAAAGGTGGGACATTTTAAGGCAGTCAGTGGGAAGAAAACGTGCACAGAGACAGTTTCAACAGTAACTTAACATATTTCTTGCAGGATTTATATTAAATACTCCTGCCCAATAAAATCTCCTCCTGCTCACAACCTGAGACCCATCGACACAAATAGTCATCTTTTCATCTGCACAGGCATTGATCTGCTTATCAAACCAGCATTGACTGGGACAACCTCTTATCTTCATCAAAACAACACTGAACGTGTGTTTGTGACTTGCAGTGATCAAGGCAAGACTTGTCTTGTTCAAAGAAAACTGTTTGCGTCAAACAACCCCCCCCCCCCCCCTCCTCCCAGTGGTCCGTGTCGTAGAGTTTTGCGAGCGACAGACATCAGTCTAGCCTCATGTATTAGCAAATGGCCGTTAAGGATCAAGGCCTCAACAAAGCCCTCTGGCTGTTTTGACTGATAATGTGCCCAAACAAGTGCTAATCAGGTGCAGAGCAGGCTGATGCATGAGCATGTGGGATCAGATTAACATTTGTTAAGTCTCAGTGATTTCCTGTAGTTTGAATAGTTTTTGTCTCACTTAATTTAACACTTTAAAATGCTGCAATTTTGGATCCTTTGGACTTCCAGTTTAAGAAAAAAGTACAAATTTATGCTTTATTATGCATATAAGTGCATTTATTATTACTCACTGCAGCCTTGTGATGAATCAGTAGAAAAAACAAATGTTGTTCTCAAACAAAGGTTATCTCTCCTGAAAACCCTCCACAACAGTCAAGTTTATAATACATAGATATCTCAGGAATGACCCACACATTTTATTGTGTAGGGAAGTTTTGGCGGTGTGTTTTGATGTAATGAATATGCATTGTGTGTGCGCGCGTGTGTGCGTGTGTGTGTGCGTGTGCGTGTGTGTGTGTGTGTGTGTATAAATGTTGTCACTGGACTCTGAACCTCCACGTTGGATGCTGGCACTGTCAATAGACGGAGGATAAGGCTTTGTGTCGCATATTTACAACAATAAGAGATTGTGCAATGTTAGATTTTTATGACAATGATTTTTTTTACACACCATAAAAACCAAGGAGTCATTTTTAAACAGAATAAAATAAAAATGTGTCTGATTTTTTTATGCAGCACATATTTGTGTGTTTTTTGATGTTATGGAGTAAATCAATAACTAACTTGTCAAGGCCTCTCTCTCATTATGTTTTTCACTGCCACTTCTAGATTTCAGTGTTGACAACGGGAAGGTGCAGTTTCATGACAAGCGTTGACAAGTACCAGTAAGAACAACAGTCTGCCTCTGGATATAGAAGGAGACGAAACTGTGACAGGATCCAGGACATGTTAAGACACGGGAGAAATAGTCGTTGCTTCCTGGGAAAAAACATGTCCCACTGTGGTTTGTGACCACAGTAGTCCCTCTATATGTTTATATAATAATCAGACTTAAGTTCCGTGTGCTTTCAGAAGGGTGTGTCAAAACACTGTGCGATCTCAAGCCAATGGTTTATTTATAGTTATTAGATTTATCGTAGATTCGCATATTCTGTCAAAGATTGCAAGTACAACTGCATATTCTCCAGATTCATCTATTTATTTTTCACAACTTACAGAGATTACAAAAACAGTCACAATAAAAACTTAGTATGTACATTTCTGGCAAGCACAGAGGGTTGCTTTGCACTTTGCAATAAATATTAGTTTAATTGGATTTACAGTACAATTCATATTTTTCATGTGGAGGTAGACCATAAGGCCAGCATCTTGATAGGTGATGGAGCAGGTGTGGAGGTTGACTTAGTTGCCGCTGATAAAGGAGTCGTAGAGAGACATCAGCCGGGCCTGGAGGTCCTGAGCGTAGGGGTCCAGCTTTTCCTTCAGGTCCTCAGCGTACGGGGCCACCATCTGTTTTACGAGATTGGCTCTCTGGCTCAGCTCCACCTGGACCTTCTCGGTCATGGGGGCGACGCTTTCCTGGAAGTTCTGCAGGTGCAGGTCCACCTTGAGCTTCAGGTCATCGGTGTAGGGCCCCAGCTGAGCCTGCAGATCCTTCACACTCTGCTCCAGGTTGGTCTTCAGCTCCTCGCTCTTCTGCATCAGGGTGGTCCTCAGGGCCTCAGAGTCCATGGATTCTGCGTAGGGGGCCAGCTCCTGTTTGAGCTGCTCCACTCTCTGCTGGATCTGGGCCTTCATGTCCTCGGTGTAGGGCTCCAGCGTCTCCCTGACAGTGCTCATCTCCTGAGACAGCACATTTCTGAGAACATCAGCTTCTGCGGTGATCTTGGTCATCAGGTCCTGGGCTGCAGGTGGGAGCTGCTCCTGGAGGGTGACGGCATACTTGCTGGCTATGTCAGAGCTTTCTGCCAGACGGGCGCTAGAAGAAAGACAAAGTGACGGTTTGACCATTAAGGGGTTTGTGCAATGACACACTGATCTCAACTGCCATGTGTAGTCACCATTGTCCTGTGTTTCATTCAACTTACTTCACTTCCTGTCCAAACTGTGATTTCCTGATCATCTGGAGGGTGTCATCAGCTGTTTGGGTTGCCTTGGCAATGTAATCCCAGAAAGCATCAGTCATCACATCCAGCTGTGGCTTGGGTGCATCAGCATAGAAGAGGTTGGCTTGACAGACTGTTAAATGGACACAAGAACAGGTTGAGAACAGGACAGATTTTCAGTTCCTGTTAATTTGACAGCTAAAGCACTGCAGTAGAATTGATTGTACAGAAAAGAAAGCTTGCAACTTACCAGAGAGCACTGCAACTGCGAGTACAATGAACACCTTCATGACTGCGACTTGCTAAAAAAAAAAAAAATGATCTAGTTAAGTCTCAGTCAGCATTAAACAAGCTGTAACATTTATTTTGTTTGCTTAAGTTTGTTTGAAATGTAATGCAGATCTCACCTGATTTGGCTTGGGTGTCTTACAGAGTTCAGTGTGTTGTGAGTGAGTGTGTCAGACTGGCGCTCCCATGTATATATACTGAAGCCACATGACAGTTGTAGCTAAAAGCCCAAAGTCCAGGAGTCCCTTCCATGTTGTCACAATGGCTCTCTTCCTGTTTCTCCAGGTTATTATCAAATGAGGCTGTGAGAGACACTGACACAATCTTAACAGTGTGGAGAGGGCCTGTGGCTTTATAACAATGAGACATATTTTACTACAAAACAAATATTGAAGTATTTCTCATCTGACACTTCTCTAGAAAGATTTTAGGAAATAGTAATTAACTTGTCATGAAGTCCAGTGGTAACAGCCTACTGATAACTCCAGATAACCTTTGTTTACACTACTGGACTTTGTATGAGGGTCAAGCAACGTGAATAATGTCACACAAGGCATGGTATAGTAAAAATGTCCCAAAGCAATCGCACATAATGCATGAAAATCAAGTATCCAGGAATATAATTTGTCTGGAGTCACTTTTACCTAAGCTGCTTTCAAAATTATAATATTATATCACAGTATTTCCTTGAAATGTTTTAATTTTCAGGCCTTCATACTGGAACTCATGGCAGATTGTGAGATTGGAGACTATTTAAAAACACACTTTCTGTTTGAGGAGGGGGCATGAATGAGTTACCTGACAGAGGGTATTTTTTTCTTCTACATTATTGAAGTAGCACACATAAATAAGGGCAGTTAAGCACAATTGGTATCACACAAAAGCACTTTTTTTTCTTTTACATTGCAGGTTGTTGTATACTTAAGTCTGTTGAAATTTTTTTGATTGTTTGAAAAGTAAAAACTGCTCAGTTTACTCCCAACATGTCTTCTGATGGAGGTTAGATTTAATTTTTTTGCAGTGAAAAGGTCAGAAATCTCAAGTCTAATAGGGAATGGGGAAAATCAGTAACAAGTCGGCCATTTATGGAGCATAAGGGTAAGAGTGCCATCCACTGGCTGTTTACTGAAAGTGTTACAAGGAATAAGATTCAAAACACGAAATGTAATAAATATAATATACAGTCAGCACCAAAGGAAGGCTAAAGATATTTGCTGGATGCCAGTACATTAATTATTCATAAGCTGACAATTGGTTAGCATTCAGTTAGCATAACATTTGCTAACTAATCTTTGTCTGGAGTGTAGTTTGCATTATTCTCATTATTTGAAGGTCTTACTGTTAGTAAATTGGGAATGGACCTTGAAAGATTATATATTTTTAAGTTGTCAGGTATATATATATATATATATATATATATATATTGCTCATTTGCCACTGTTGAGAGCTTCTCTCCATATATATAAATGTATCTTTTGCATACGTATACACTTCTGATGATGAACTTTTGAGAAATAATTAGACCGGTGACATATACTAACAGCTGCTGTAGCTACATAGGAAAATGCCTCTAAAAATGGCAGTGTGACTCCCATTCCCCATCTTTGATTTGATAAAGCAGTCGCACAATGTGACATATATCAGTGTTAAGAATGCCACGTCTGGTTTCTTCCCGTCCAGTTAAGCCCGATTTTCTTAGCTTTTTAGCTAACGTTAGCTTGCTCAGGCTCAGTTGGTAAGGACTGAAAGCTCACAGAGGAGCTTAGGGTGACCATATTTTGATTTCCAAAAAAGAGGACAATCGGCACGGCCTCGAGACACAAATTCAGACAGGCTTCTCGCAGGTTGATGAACATGCTTTATTATGCTCCAATGGAGCAAAACTAACTTCTGTAATAAAATAAAATGAAATATGTAAAAACTTGTAACAAAATAATAGCTCTCGTAGACTCTTTTCAAATAAATGAATAAATGATATGAAATAATGTTCTAAATATGAACTCTTATGTTAGGAAATCTAGCTTCAACAATATATCTCTTAATAACTGCAATAAGATAAATAATAGAAGAGTCTCACAAAGATACTAACTTAACAAACAAAAAGGATCTATACTTTTCATCTTTAGTTGTCTTTGAGCTTTGAGCTTTGAGATCTCCAGCATCTTTATTAGACACTGAGACATATGTGCCAGCATTGCACACGGTGCACTCCGCCTCCCACCAGTGATGGTACGTTGGAAATTTTTTTTGCAGTTCATCTGTGAAGCTGCACTTACGCTTCGGCATTTCCCGTGCAATGTTGCTCCGCTGTTCGATCTGCCCTCTGTCTGCTCTGCTCTCTGTCTCTCTCTCTGTGTGTGTGCGTGGCGCTGACCCGCCCACAAGGCAGCCTCTTGGTAATTTAGTCTCGCAAAATTGTGTGCAAAGCGCCGGTCAATTTACTTGCACGTGTACTGGTCCTATGAAAAACAGTGAACACCGGACATTTTCATGAATTTATAAAACCCGGCTGGACGCCCCGGACAGGACGTAAAAAGTGGACATGTCCTGGCAAAAGAGGACGCTTGGTCACCCTAAGCTATAATATCTAACTGATGAAAATCAAAGAGGGATTGAGCTAATCTCCATAGACCAAAACACACACTTTTCTTCATTTTAGTAGCCAGCTAGGCTAGTTAACTGGCTAACCTCAGTATGTTACAACACAGAGGACACTATAAAAATCATAAAAACACATTATAATTATCAAAAGTTATTTACAATATGTATAAAGCGACCTGTGTAAAAGTGAATTAGCTAACTTGAAGATAAAAAAGCACTGTAATGTGATCACTGGAGGCTAAGATTTACTGTCCTGTATACTGGACAGAAAGTGAACAAATTCTACATTCTACAACACGTCACACTACATTGTGCAAGTGGACCATAGGGCTGTGAAAAAACACTTTTGGGGAAAACTACATTCTGATGCTAGTAGCATCAAACCACTGGTAGAATTCTATAAGATATAGTCCGTCCATTGAGAGTTACCAGACTTTACAATGTGATGTGGTTGTGACATATTGAAATCACTTTTCTCCGCTCAAGGACAGTTTTACACCATCATGGATCAAAACATTCATGATAGAAAGAGTCATAATTGACCTTTGCAGTTTGAAGTGTCCTGTCAACAGTTTTACAGACATCTCTTTTATAATGATAGTTTCACCCTTCCAGCTGAGCCAGCGGCTGTCCTCAGACTTTACTGGTGTTTAGTTCGCTGCGTAGCTCTGCACCTAAATACTTAGTGAGGGCAGCAGAGCATCTAAAATACTCAAAGTCATGGTAATATCAATTTTCATTGATAATACTTTTAAGGTGTTTTATGTCAGCATTAAATCTAATAGATTGGTCTTTTGAAAACCTTCAGATTGTTAACCTGTACAATTTATCACTGAGAGGTAATTGGAATAGGTAATTTATCAAACTCTTTAAATGCCCTTTTTTTAAATGCCAAAAGAAGCAGGAGATAAATAAAAAGTTCAGCTCTCTTGTATTAGTCTTGAAGGACTCTTGGGGCGAAAGGATAAAAAAATCTATCAATAAAATGTTCTAGTTGCACTCTCTCTTTAGGCTTTATATTCGATCTGAGGAAAAATAAATGAAACTAAAATGCTGCCCAAAAGTGATTTCAGAGAAATGACTAATGGCTACTTTGGCCTTCAATAGCTGACGGTGTCTGAGTCTGCTAACCTTTGGTCAAACATGACACATGGGAACAAGGACGACACATAAACTAGAAGCATAAATTACTGTGACGTTGGCTGGCATGACATCAAGCTAATAGAGACATTAAATCATATACTGTTTATCTAATCAAAGCCAGACATCAAAGGAATGAATGAGAAGGGGTTTTGTCTGTCTGGCAGAAAGTTATCTGTGGCTAAGCTAAAAGCAAAGTGATTAAAGGCTTGTAAGGACATGGTTCATTTAAGGTTAAACTCAAAGAATCTGTCCCACTCTGACACTGACAAATCCTACATACATTTAGGACATTAAGCAAGGCAAATAAAAAAAGATATCTGGAAGATGATAACGGATGCTGAAGCTGCAGAAAATGTATATAGTGTGTATTTGCATTGGTGTAACAGTATGGGCTATTGCATGCTGGCTGAATTGACTCTCTTGCACAAGGTGTCAGTGAGGCTACCTGGGTGAGGCAAGGTGACAGCAAGGCACTGGGACCTGGACTTTGGATTTTAATGGTCTGGCTTGCTATATAAGCTGCTGGACTTCATCAGCTCAACACAAGCGCTTCCAAGTGGACTTGCAGATACAATTGCAAACTCAGGTAAGCTGATGAAGACTTGGCTCAGTGTCACAGCTGAGATTTTCATTTCAGAAATACTTCTTGGTGACTATATTCTGTGCTAACCAGCTTTCTTTCTTATAGCCATGAAGGTCCTCGCTGTGCTCGTCCTTGCCGTTTTCACTGGTGAGTAAATTGAAAAATACCATTATGCCTTTTTTTGGAGCAGGAAAAATATCTATCAAATCAGGCTGTAATACATGGCTAAAAAAATATCTGTTATTGTGTCCATCCAACAGGCTGTCAAGCCAACCTCTTCTATGCTGATGCACCCAAGCCACAGCTGGAGGTGATGACTGATGCCTTCTGGGACTATGTTGCCAAAGCCACCCAGACAGCTGATGACACCATCCAGATGATCAGGAAGTCTCAGTTTGGACAGGATCTCAGGTAGGTGGAACAAGACCAGTAAAACCATTGTTGGCATGCAATTCCTCCTAAATAGAAAATAAACCAAAGGCAAAACTTATTCTGTTCTCTAGCGCCCGTCTGACAGAGAGTGCCGATGTGGCCAACAAGTATGCCGTCACCCTGCAGGAGCAGCTTCCCCCAGCAGCCCAGGATCTGATCACCAAAGTCACCACTGAGGCTGACGTGCTGAGAGAGCGCGTGAACAAGGAGCTGACCACTGTCAGGGAGACGCTGGAGCCCTACACCGAGAACATGAAGGCCCAGGTCCAGCAGAGAGTGGAGCAGCTCAAACAGGAGCTGGCCCCCTACGCAGATTCCGTGGACACTGAGGCCCTGAAGACCACCCTGCTGGAGAAGAGCGAGGAGCTGAAGGCCAGCCTGGAGCAGAGCGTGACGGATCTGCAGGCTCAGCTGGGGCCCTACACCGGTGACCTGAAGGCAAAGGTGGACCTGCATCTGCAGAACTTCCAGGAAAGTGTGGCACCCCTGACCGAGAAGGTTCAAGGTGAGCTGACTCAGAGAGCCGCACAGGTGAAGGAACTGGCCACCCCCTATGTTAATGACCTGAGGGGAAAGCTGGACCCCTACGCCGCTGACTACACGGCCCGTGTCATGGAAATCTACAACTACTTCACAGGAATAAACAACTAAGTCAAACTGCATCCAAAGAAATTCTCTGATCCTAGAAACATGCCCTTATTGTTAACATTGTGACAACACAAGCTTACCAGTATTGAAAGCTTAAGATGTCTTTAGATATATTTTAAGTATTTAAACAAATGGATGAATATTAAGAGCTGGTCTGTGACCATACAATCTGTACTTTTCCTATATTATGGAAATAAAAGTCAAAGCCAAACATAAACTTCTCCTGTCTGCTGTGTTATTTACAAAGTCCTGTTGAAATGTTGTGTAAAATTTGAGGATGAAAAATGTTTTTCTTGCAAACCAAGGCAATTTATTGCAGTATATCTTTCATATATAAATGGAAAAAAGACAGAACTATCAAAAAGCGTTACAGTGTGGTAATGGAAACTATAAACTGTATTTTCAACATGCTCTCTCACAGTTTGATCACCTCAAAGCCTAAAGCTACTATATTTGCTTTATCATGTCAATATAAACACATTTTGACCATAGGTTTCTTTTAAACAATTTCAAATTAACGAATGTCCAGAAAAAAAAAAAAAAAAAAAAAAAAAAGCACCATTTGGTCTTGACTGGATAAGACAGAAGCATTAGTGCCACCTGGTGAACATAAAGAGTCACTTCATTGTATATATCCATGTGCAGATATGGTAAAAATAGTGGCCAGCCATTTTCAATTTATGGATTTCGCCCCTGACAGTAGCAAAAAAGCATTTTTTTATTAGCTTCATATAAAATGATCCTATCCTGTTTGTTCAGTTCAGGTTGTAAAATCACGCCACCCCTCCACGCCCCTGTCAGATTCAGTTGTGGGTCTCGGGGCATGTTCAGGTTTGTCCCTGCAAGTCTGGAAGTTCACATAAACACATCCCGTTTCCACCTTGTTTTTTAGTTTTCCTTTTGTGCCTCCATCCTGCTGCCAGATCGCTCCCACGCTGCCTTTCCCAGTGGCAAACAACATTCCTCTGTTCTGCCCCCAGCTGTCACAGACTACGCTCACCATTAACCCTCCAAGCACACACAACTCTGATTTCTTACTATGTCTGTGAAAATGTGAAGGTTTTTGGTTGTATAATGCCTAAAGTTGTAATACCTTTCCTAATGTATTCATATAATACTGACTGAGTTCCACCAGATTAAGCACCCTCATTCCCCCTTTTTTTCTTATTTTCCTGTCCTTCCCTATGAAAATGATTTTGTCTTGATATGAGTTTGCACTTTTATAATCTACACTTAAAAAAAAAAAGTTGGTGGTTATAAACCCAGTTATCACATCATACTTATGAGTAAGTATTTCAGTACTTAATAAACAAAGAAAAGATTTGCTTATTTCGAATTTAAAGCTTACTTATAAGCGTTGTGCAATCAGACATTAGATAACGCACAGAGAAAATTAAGACAGACCAGTGAAAACACATGATGTACTACAATTAAATCCATGTATTTACTGCAGATCACTTATAGTTACTTGTAATAAATGAAAATGTTTGGTGAATAAAATGTAATGAGGAGTTATGTAATATGCATTTTCAAAGTCAAAAACTGACTTTTATTATCATAAAAATAATCTGTTAAATCTTTGTCACATATAATATATGCACATACCAATAAATATGTGTATCTAAGGAAGATGACTTGTTAAAATATGTCATTATCGGCGCAAACTGACTGTTTTTGATGAGTTACATAACTGAGGCAGTTACAGTCATCTGCACTGTATCCCTGGAGGAATCAGTCAAGTTACAACTAATGTGTTCAGCTGTCAGGACGTACAGCCACGGAAAAAAATATTAGACCATTGTTTTCTTTAACTTCTTGTTCATTTTGATGCCTGATACAACTAAAGGTACATTTGTTTGGACAGATATAATGATAACAACAAAAATAGCTCATAAGAGTTTATTTAAGAGCTGATATCTAGACATTTTCCATGGTTTTCTTGATAATAACCAACATCATTATTAAGAAAACCATGAAAACTGGTAGATATCATCTGTTACATTAAACTCTCATGAGCTTTTATTGTTGTTTGTTGTATTGTACCTTTAGTTTTACAAGGCATTAAAATTAACAAGAAATTGAAGAAAACCAGTGGGGCCTAATCATTTTTTTCATGACTGTACATTAAAGTCCCTCTCCAAACATGTTTAAACTTTATACAGATACTCTTCCATGATTAATACTTAGTTTAAGAGCTTAACTTAGTTTGAAAAAGGGCTGGAAGTTCATCTACTTTATTAAGACCCCCGTTTAGCATGCTGTCTCATCTTAGGTTGACCAGTGAAAGAGCAGTGCAAGCCTACTTTATTAGCAAGCACTCATGACACTTAGAGAAAAAAGGAAAATAAAACAATAGCTCCAGGCTTTTCAGGGGACAAGCTGTTTGCCACTGCTTTTAGTCGTCATTTAAAACACAGGCATCAGAGTGGTATCAATTGTGTCAGTCAATCCTAACTCTCAGTAAGAAAGCTAAAAAACCTTTTTCCTAAAATGCCAATCTAATCCTCAGACAAATAAAAGAATTGTTAGATATTAACCCATAAGAACCCAGACCCAGTAATCCTTAAAGGAAAATGATGGGGGATATACCACAGACCAAGTGGACTACATAAAAAAAATTCCACCCCTAAATGTCAAAGATCTGTGCTGTGACATAAACGATACATTAGGTGTTTATTGTATTTATGTTTATGATATTTCTTATTTTAAAATAAAAAAAACTTGACACATTTTCAGCTTACAGAAACAGAAGTTTGCCTTTTTCTTTGCATCTCCACAACATTTATCAAAATTGTGACATTAATAGTGCTGTTTAACAACAAATTATTTTTCAGATTTTTTTTTCAGTAGTAAAATAAATTAATAATAAATCAATAATAAATAAAAACAAATAACCATTTGCCTTTTTGTTTGCATCTCCATAACATACATCAAAATTGTGACTTTAATTTGTTCTGGAAATATGGTCAGAACAAGTTAAATGCAATACAGGACATTAACGGATTAGAATTGTTAAATGGGTTTAAACTTAGCCTCCTAACAAAAAATATGCTTTTTGAAATTAGCTACTTTTTCACATTTCTGTTTCCAGTCACAGCCATATTTTGGAGAAGTCACTTCTTGTCACAGTCACATGACACCACACCAGGGTGTTGAGTATGTGTCGCTTAGGGATTTAATGAGTTAGCAAAAAGCTGAATATGGAAGATTCTAGAAAATGTAAAGTGTTTGTTACAAGGGTGTCACCGTGGGTTATTATGGGTTAAGGAACATGTTTCCATCCAAGTTTCTGCTCCTCTTGAACTCCTTGGAGTCTTTTGCCCTTTAGCCTAGAATGATACCATCTTTTAACCCTGAGCATTGTACAGGGAACGACAGCAGGCAGCGATGTGACTCAAGGTAACTTTTGTTGATTGACACACAAAACAAAAGTTACCTGCTGCATGCACTATACCTGCACCCCCCTTAATTACAGTGACTTGGTGGCATAAACACAGACATCTGGCTCTGTCGACACACCTCTCCCATCAGCTGATAGCACTCTGACTCAGAACTAGATGATGGGGGATATGCAGCAGGAAAAACACTTGATTGTGAACTTAAGCATCAAGTTCAACAACTTTTAACCCACAGTCATTAACTGCAGTGACCCCGCTGACTCGTCTAAACAGATGGTTCCCTCTTGGGAGGGGTGAGATCATCCAAACTTAACCAAAAACCAAATTCTTCCAGAGAACAACATCACCTTGCCGGGGTTACTCTCGTACACACCATCTAAAGATGCCTCCACACGCTCGCTGCAGATAAACATCTGACTGTTGTTGTGGAGGGAAAAGGAGAAGCAGCTGAAGTTTAGATGGCTGTGTAAGATGTTTAACTGTATTACCTCATAGTTCTTCTTGAATCTCTCTGTTTCACTTCCCTGTCTGGCCTCTGGAGCAAAGAAAGGCACGACATCGCTGGGTTTGTGCGGTCTGGCCTGTGACGGTTGTTGTGCGTAGTTTGGTCACTGTGGGCCATCATGTCTGCATAATATAAACACAGAACATCTAGTTTATAGTTATCTCCATACTGGAAACACATCTAAGTAGCTGGTGCGGGGGAATGTTTCAAACAGGAGATTAAACATGTTCCTAGAACAAAAAACAAAAAGCAATTGCGTGACAATGTTTAGCCCAGAATTGTGGGATTATATTGCTCATCTTGATTTGTTTGTGTGTTTGAACTCGAATGGACTTGTTATCTAGCTGAACATGCAGTATCTCTCTGTATGTGACACACCTCCCAAGTGACACACACTGCACACTATTGTCGTGGACTATCAAGGCCAAAGGTCTTTTGATTTTTAGCAGAATATCGACAACTAAATGTAATATGTTTAAACTGGAAGTTTGATGTCTTGGTTACCATTTGAAAAGAGAAAATACAATTTTCACACATAACTAGAAAGCTATTCCTACAGTCTTTACCAATCTCTTTACACATAGTTAACCCAGGGGTTATCACACACTACAGTTATCATGTTCTCACACTAATTATCTGACCAAGCCAACCCATCTAAACTTTGTTCCTGTGTAAAGTCAGCCTTCGGTGAAAAATGATTGTTTGGTCGACAACAAAGAAGCCAAGTACTAAAGGGAAAAGGTCATTACACATGGGCAGTGATGGAATCAGAGCAAAAATGTTCATTTTATCATCATTAAACTAATGGCAGTAAAACAAACACTGATGTGCCATGACTGATGGGGTGTTTCATTAAAAAATAAGCCAGTTCCCAGCAATTTTACCACTTAAAATTAACAAACATAACTGGTGAAGTATGACAAATGAGTTATACAGCTTTTGTCTTCTTTTACAGGTTTTTCTTCACTGATGCTTTTTATTGTACCTTTATAAAGTATTTTAATTGTATCATGTTTTAGCTTGATATTTCTTTTCTTGTAAACTACTTTGCAGAATTGTTTTGAGAGGTGCTATATAACTTAAGTTATTATTATTTCTATAAAGGCCACTGACAAGATGCTCTTATCCGATGGTGGTAAAATATTGATTTTAAATCTTTGCTTCTCCGATCTTCAACTATTTTCTGCACAATGTAAAACTTTCAAACTTATTCAACAGACACCAAAAGTAAATCACTAACATCTCAAGGTGCAGCAAAAGAGAGATAGCAGAACTTCTAATTCACTGTCAGATATTCTGACATCCTCCAAATAAGTTATAGATATGTTTCAGTTTTGTGAATTGCTTAATAGCTTTTACTCAGTATTTTGGTTTTGACTTCATAGGTTTTGTTAGAGAAATGCTTTGAGGAAACCTTTAAAACTGAATTGACACCAATCGAAAATCCTCAACTATTTCTCTGCGCAGATCGTTTGATGTGGAATGATGAGCAGGTTCTCAGTTTAACATAATTTTATTATAATGCGTCAAGAAATGTACAGTTACAGAGATCTCTGGGATCTCTCAGACTGTTTGAAGGGCGGGGGCGAAAAAATAAAAATGGCACATTCTGCACAACATGGGGCTATGATGCATCATGTATGATGAAATAGACCTCATCCTTTATTACAATTAGCATTAAGTTGAAGGAGATCCAGATCAAAGTAATTAATGATATGGTACTGACAATTAAAACCATTGAACCAAACCATGTATGCATGCCCCCCCGGGAGAAAATAAATTTTTAAGTAAAATGCATCAATCTAATCCACTTTGAGAGCTAAATGAGAGCAAACACCTCACATAACATTTTTCACAGTTGGGTGACATTGTATAGAATCTTTATTGATATCCTACTGTGAAATTTTTCAAAATCACTGCAGATCATTTTCTTCACTGGGATTCTTTTTCTCTCTCTATTGCAAGGGCACGTTATCGTGTTTTCTAACTTGGCATCTAATTGCGCTTTTCTATTACGGGTACAGGCAGACTATTAATCTGCTTTTTGCTTCGTTATCCATTGCGGATTTTAGTACCACTCGATGTAGCTGTTTGTCATAGCGACTCCACATGAAAGCAACGCCTCTTTTGCATTCCCCGTTCGTCGGCTACCAAAGAGAAGCACCATGGCACCAGAAGGGCAGAAGGGCACTAAAAGGGCACTTATTAAGGCACATTATCAAGTTTTTTTGCTCTAGAGGGCACATAATCATAATGTTTTGTATGAAGAGGCACCCTAGAGGGCACCCAATCATTTCTTGCATGTGTAAAGGGCAGCCAATAAGTCAGCCAAAGTCATTTTTATTTATAAAGCCCAAAATCACAAATCACAGATTTGCCTCAAAGGGCTTCACAGACTGTACATGGTACGACACCCTCTGTCCTTAGACCCTCACATCAGCCAGGGAAAAACTCCTCAAAAAACCCTTTTAGCAGGGGAAAAAGAAGAAGAAACCTCAGGGAGAGACAGAGGAGGGATCCATCTCCCAGGACGGACAGACGTGCAATAGATGTTGTACAGGGCAAAGTAGAATAAGTACAATAAGGCACTTCCTCTCGTTTTCACCACTCTAGTAGGCACTTTAGCGCGCTTATTCAACCATGGAGGCGCCCCTCCTGCCCCCCCTCTGAGTCCGCCACTGTCCCTGATACACAGACAGGTTTCAGGTTGTGAAGTCTGAACCCCTCTCCTTTCCCTTGAACCCATTATTTCATCCTCACAATGGTTTACTTGTCATGACGGTGGATTTCTTCCAGGAAGTTTCACATTCTTGATCCGCTGATTCATCAGTTTTAATCAATACAGGGACACGCCATGTCAGAAGATTGCTGCCCGGCACAGTGTGTCCTGACCTGCTATCAAAACTTGTTAAGACAAACATTCTGCCTTGTTATGAGATATAATTTGGAGACACAGATTATAGAATCTTAATCAGTTTAAGCAAATGTAATATATGTATTGCGCAGCGTTGGTAGCCTCGTGTCTCCCTATAAAAGCCCGCAGTCAGTGTCCAGGAAGCACGAAGGAAACTCAATCCCTCAGGTGAGTGAAAGGCTGCAGAGACCTCGTGTCAGAATTTAATATAGAAACTTATTTCTGCTTAGTCTAACTGTTTTTTGATCCTCAATTATATGCTGTGTATATATTTTCCTGTTAAAATATTATTTTCATAAATTGCAAGTCTATAAAAGAGGGAGCTAAAAATCTACATGGCATAAATTTAGCTTCATGTGTTTGTATCATTGTTGCTAACTCACCTTTTCACCCCTTTACCTCACAGGTGTATCTGTCTGTATCTGTCTATCCAACAACCATGAAGACTGTAGCTCTGTTCCTTGCTCTGGCAGTCATCACTGGTAAGAAGTCATCACCAGGATTTGCCAACTTTATTTTTAAAAAGACTTGATGTTTGTACATTTATCTTACCTTCTCTGTATGTACTTGTAATAGGCTGCAATGCCCGTGCTGTGAGCAAGGCTAATGCCACCCCAAATGACTGGGAGAAAACCGTGGATCAATTCTGCCTGTATGTCTCTGATGTGAACCAGAAAGCTGGTGGAGTGGTGCAGGATCTCAAGGTCTCTCAGCTCAGCAAGGAGCTGGAGTAAGTTAACGGTCTCTTTACATTTTACATTTACATTTAGTCATTTAGCAGACACTTTTATCCAAATCGACTTACAGGAAGAATAAAAGCAAACAATCAAGGTATAGTGCAAAAAGAGCTATTAGTGCATCAATAAGTGCTAGTGACAATTCTTTAAGGAGTAGAATTATCGTGGGGTGCTAGGAGAGAAGATGCTCTCTGAAGAGATGGGTCTTCAGGAGTTTTTTAAAGGTAGAGAGGGACGCCCCTGTTCTGGTAGGAACTGGTAGTGTGTTCCACCAGCGGGGAACAAGAAATGCAAAGAGTCTGGATTGTCTTGGACCAACGGGGGGCAGAGCCAGGCGCCGTTCATTGGAAGAGCGCAACGGTCGTGAGGTAGCATATGTCTGAATCAGAGCGTTCAGGTAGGTAGGAGCAGTACCGGAGACAACTTTGTAGGCAGCATTAGAGATTTGAATTTGATGCTTACATCTCACTGACGTCTTTCTTTTTCCTGCTGACCAGTCTAATTTGTCCTCATGTCTGATCTTTCTTGCAGCACTCTAATCACTGACAGCATGGCAGAGCTGGCCACATACAGAGATGACAGCCAGACCAAGATTGTCCCCTTCACCAAAACCTCCCACAGTCAGATGTCTCAGTACCCCCAAGCCCTGTCCACCAAACTCCAGAAGGACATGCTGGATACCAAGGGACACGCTGTCAAGTACCTGCATGAGCTCAAGACCCTGATGGATCAGAACAGAAATGATGTTCGCCGCCAAATCAACACCTACGCCAACAAGCTGAAGTATCACCTGAACAGGGAAACTGATGAGATTCGCCAGTAAGTTGGGCGGAGGCTTTCACACTCTAACTCTTCCTTGTCTTTGTTATTATAAAATCTAAACCTCTCCATCTTTTCTTTTCCCCCTCAAGCACCGTGGCCACCTACCTGGGTGAGCTCCAGTACCGCACCTCCCACAACTTGCACTACCCTAAGCCCTACGTCAAGCAGGTCAGTGACACGGCCAACAAGCAGATGAGTGACATCACCACCCTGCTGCACACCCAGGCTCAGGGCTTGGGCCAGCATCTGCAGAACCACGCTCAGGGCTTGGGCCAGCATCTGCAGACCCAGGCTCAGGGCTTGGGCCAGCATCTGCAGACCCAGGCTCAGGGCTTGGGCCAGCGTCTGGCTCAGGGCATCAGGACCCACGTGGGGGCTGTCGCAGAGAGTCTGCACACCAACCTGGAAGGCAAGATGCACGACCTCACAGGGGTGAGAGATGACTCCCCTTACGCCACCAATGTCCGTGAGCAGATCAAGAACGTCATGCAGGTCAAGCAGCCCTCCAAGTCCTAAAGACTGTTTTCTTGATACCCTGGCAAAAAGGGGGGAAGGGGGGAGTTGAGAGTTACTGAGGATATCTTCATTACGGTGCAGAACACCTATCTTCATTACGGTGCTCTATTTTTCAGTGTGAGGGGGGTTGAAGAGATGAAGGAGGGAGAATGAGGTGCAGAACAGTCAGATAAATGTCTGTTTGACTCTGCATAGTCACCCTTTCTTCTCTTATTGACTCCCTCGAACACATATTTTCAGGTTAAAGGTTGCTGTATAAATAAATACTTGAAAAGGAATGCTTGTTGTATGTGTGCTCCTTGTATAGTATATAGTATCATAACATTACTAGTATTAATTGTTTGAAATCTCTGAAGAATCTCATCATAGTGTACACACCGGCAGTAGCCCCCGTGGCCCTTTCATAATTTTCCCAGAGGAAATGTTCTAGTTATTTTAACAGTTTTGAGATCATTTCTAGAGCAGTGTTTTTACTGAGAATAGGGAAGTGTGTGTTTGATTCCAATCTAATACAATGAAAATCTTAATCATAACAGGAAAATAATGGGTCTATCTGATGGAAATGCATCTTTGTGACATCAATATGCACCAGAACTTATGTTAAACCACTAAACAAATATATGTTGCTCAATAATCTGGGGTAAACACTTTCTTTCTGCATCAAACATCCCCTTTCCTCTGCCAATTACATCATCCTGGAAATTTATTTTCCTGTGTGGAAACCTACAAAATAAACAGATGCGATTCCAGTATTTTATCCTCTATGTTTCCTGTATAATTTACTTCTTTTGTTCAGTGTCCAGTTTAGAGGTGAAAGTTTAGGTTTATTGTAATACTACCTGTAATCCTTCTTTTGTAAAAATGGGCTTGCTGTACTAGAGTGTCCCCCAAGCCTGAACATGCCCACCTTGTAGTCCTGACATCTTATTTGTACTTGAGGCATTAACTGGTAATCATGAAGCAGTACAGTACAGCAAGTACAGGACATAGAAAATGCAATCTGGCGCATGAGATCCTCAAACAGGAAAGTCACACAGCTACATTCACCACTTAAAGAATGTGATTGACATGCAAAGATGATTGATGTGTCTGCAGGAGGTGGATATGTGGTGTCAATGATCAACACAGCAGACCTTTTAGATTTCAAGGGATGTGTGAATGACTTTTTTACATCCTGTTGCCAGGGGGATTTATATTCAGATGAGAGCACTCTGGTCATAATAATCAAAGGAAAACCTGCAAAGTTGTGGTCACTTAACACCTCAGCTGCAAGAACCAGAGGTGGAGGAATTACTGAAAACTGCAGATGAAAAACTAAAGGTTAAGTAGCTTGGAGTAATAGAAATAAATTAGCAGCAAAACAAACTTAAATGTAAAAACCCTCAATTTCAATATCTTACTTGTAATATGGCTACATTGTAAAAAAGAAAAAAAGAAAAAAGCTTATAAAATGCAAAAGGTCTGGCAGCAAAAGTTTTCAAACACTTACTGCTAAATAACAATAAACAGATATTTTCTGTTAATTTAAAGAATATGGATATTATAATATAACTGTATTTAAAAAAAGATGTCTGTTTTTTAACTTAGTATTTACATTTTTAACATAAAATTTAAAGTTTTACTGTAATAAAAAGCAGAACATTTTCTTAATTTTACATTCAGCAATTAATTGTGTATTTTTCACATCATTTACTGTAAATTAAACATTCAAGACCATTAAATAATTTAATACTGTAAAAAAATATATTATATTAATTTTCAGATTGTAATAAAGTAATTTCCCTTTTCTTTTTTCTCTCTCTCTTTTTTTATTTTATTTTTTACATTTTTTAACATTAAGTTTAAAGTTTTAAAGATTTTCTTAATTTTACAATCAGCAATATTTTGTGTATTTTTTCATATAATTTACTGTAAATTAAACATTCAAGACCATTAAGCAATTGAATACTGTAAAAAAAATGCTATAATGTCCCATTATATTAATTTTCAGATTTCAACATTGTAATAAAAGTAAATTCCTTTTTTGATTTGCACTTAAAAACAAAAAAAAAGTAAAATAATACAGTACATTTCTGGAAGTAACTTTTACTACTTTTACTTAAGTAAAGATCTGAAATATTTCCAATTCTGAGTAGAGGAATAAAGAACATATGAAGTAGCTAACTTTCTGTGGATAAAGATGCAAACAGATGCATATTTTCACACTGAAGGTGAAACTTTCACCCCGTTATTCTCGTGACAGTCCGATTGCTCAATCTTCCCCTTAAACAATGCAAACCTGTGAGAACTTCGGACGCGGTGTTGGTGGCACGTTGCGTGGAGGGGGACAGGAATCTGTGCAGACAAATCATCACCACCACGTGAACGCGTATAATCCCCACCCCCACGCGCAGCAGCAGCGGCGTTGGCAGCCTCGTGCCTCCCTATAAAAGCCCGCAGTCAGCGTCCAGGGAGCACGGAGGAAGCTCAACCTCTCAGGTGAGTGAAAGGCTGCAGAGACCTCATGTCAGGATTTAATATAGAAATTTATTTCTACTTAATCTGACTTTGCTTAGTCTCTTTTTTAAATCCTCAATTACATGCTGTGTATATATTTTATATATTTTTCATAAATTGCAAGTCTATAAAAGAGGCAGTTAAAAATCTACATGGCATAAATTTAGCTTCATGTGTTTGTATCATTGTTGCTTACTCACCTTTTCACTCTTTACCTCACAGGTGTATCTGTCTGTATCTGTCTATCCAACAACCATGAAGACTGTAGCTCTGTTCCTTGCTCTGGCAGTCATCACTGGTAAGAAGTCATCACCGGGATTTGCCAACTTTATTTTTAAAAAGATTTGGATTTGATGTTTGTACATTTATCTAACCTTCTCTTTATGTACTTGTAATAGGCTGCAATGCCCGTGCTGTACGCCAGGCTGATGCCACCCCAACCAGCTGGGAGGCAACCGTGGATCAATTCTGGCAGTACGTCTCTGAGCTGAACCAGAAAGCTGATGGAGTGGTGCAGGATCTCAAGGCCTCTCAGCTCAGCAGGGAGCTAGAGTAAGTTAACAGTCTCTTCCCGTCCCATTTCCAGACCTTACATCTAACTAACGTCTTTCTTTTTCCTTCTGACCACTCTAATTTGTCCTCATGTCTGATCTTTTTCTTGCAGCACTCTGATCACTGACAGCATGGCAGAGCTGGCCACATACAGAGATGACATCCAGACCAAGATCGCCCCCTACACCGAAACCTCCACCGGCCAGCTGTCTCAGGACCTGCAGCTCCTGACCACCAAACTCCAGAAGGACATGCTGGATGCCAAGGAACGCAGCGTGGAGTACCTGGGTGAGCTCAAGACCATGATGGAGCAGAACAGCGATGATGTTCGCGGCCGCATCAACACCTACACCCACAAGCTGAAGAAACGCCTGAACAAGGACACTGAGGAGATTCGCAAGTAAGTTGGGCGGAGGCTTTCACACTCTAACTCTTCCTTGTCTTTGTTATTATAAAATCTAAACCTCTCCATCTCTTCTTTTCCCCCTCAAGCACCGTGGCCACCTACATGGGTGAGCTCCAGTCCCGCGCCTCCCAGAACTTGGACTCCGTGAAGGTGAGCGTTGAGCCCTACGTCCAGCAGGTCAGTGACACCGCCAACAAGAAGATGAGTGACATCACCACCCTGCTGCAGAACCAGGCTCAGGGCTTGGGCCAGCAGCTGGAGACCCAGGCTCAGGGCATCAAGACCCAGATGGAGGCTGTCGCAGAGGACCTGCGCACCAACCTGGAAGGCAAGATCGACGAGCTCACCGAGCTGATCTCCCCTTACGCCACCAAGGTCCGTGAGCAGATCGAGAACGTCATGGAAAAGGTCAAGCAGACCACCAGCTCCTAAAGACTGTTTTCTTGATACCCTGGCAAAAAGGGGGGAAGGGGGGAGTTGAGAGTTACTGAGGATATCTTCATTATGGTGCTCTGTTGTTCAGTGTGAGGGGGGTTGAAGAGATGAAGGAGGGAGAATGAGGTGCAGAACAGTCAGATAAATGTCTGTTTGACTCTGCATAGTCACCCTTTCTTCTCTTATCGACTCCATCGATCACTGAACACAGGCACCCCAGTCAATAACGGCCTTTTAACAAACAGGAGACAATTATTTGTAATATGCTTTGCTTTTCTACTGTTAATTCACTGTGTTAGCTGTCTATCCACCCTCCCAAGGTTTTGTATTGAGTTTCCTACATTTTTGTTTGGTTGTAAATGTAACTACTGAGCCTCACAGGCGAGTATGGGTAATCCTTAAATGCACCAAACGTAAATGTCTGTCATTTCAATAAATGCACTGAGTTATGACGATCAAAAGATGGGGACACATGTAATAATGTGTCAGCTTGTTTTTTCTCGCGGTGAACCACAGAGTGCCCTTCTCTACTGTCTGAATGTAAAGCGACTTAATGCATTTCTGGCATAAGTGAGTGTAATGCTGCCTGTCTGTTCTTCAGCCCCACTATGTGTGTCACATGTCACATGCCCACCATGCTGCTCACTGTAAGTGCACTGTCAGTGTGCTGAACAGTGCTGAGTGAATAAAGAAACAAGAAAAGATGCTCTGCTTCCACTGTTTGTTTCTCTGATCAATCATTAAAGTGTAATCTATAATTTAAGACGAGGTTCAGTTACACTTAGAAGTCAAGATTCACAAAGCTATTCCTGATCCCGTTTTAAATTTTCTCTCTACAGCAGTATAAATATTATGTTGAAGATGTATATTATAATCTCTGCTAAAATTATCATCTGATAGCTTTATATTTATCCACAATGCAGGGTTCTTACAATCTCGAAAGTCTGGGAAACACTTAATTTTTGACAGAAATAACTATAGACCTTAAAAGTCCTTAAAAATGGTGCTTTGTCCACACAATCATTTAAACCAAACATCTTTAAATATTTTTAATGAAACAATCCTGTCATATTTCTTTGTTTGCACCTGGAGTCTTACACCAGCTGAGATACAGTCATGGAAAAAATATTAGACCACCCTTTTTCTTCAATTTCTTGTTCATTTTAATGCCTGGTACAACTAAAGGTACATTTCTTTAGACAAATATACTTATTACAACGAAAATAGCTCATAAGAGTTTAATTTAAGAGCTGATATCTTGACATTTTCCATGGTTTTCTTAATCATTTTGGAATTTTCTCCCATGACGGTAAATAATAGCTCAATAAGACTGAAGAGCAAGTGTTAAATAACCATGATCAAAAGATGATGGAAGTTAATATAAACAGCTGGTAAAATAAACAGTGTAAACTAAACTTAAATACTAAAACAGACTGATTAGATTACCTTATTTGTTTCATAGCACCAACATTTTTATACTTTATATTCATATTTATTCTGCACTGGAATTCTATTCTACTCCTTCTTTAGACACTTTATATTTTATTGTATTTTTATATTCTATTGCTTGAAGTATGCCTAGGTTGTTCTTTTTACTTAATTGTGTTGTTATTGTCTCTGTGTGTAATGCTGCTGCTACACTGTAATTTCCCAGCTTGGGATAAATAAAGTATATCTATCTATCTATCTATCTATCTAATACTTGGAGAGTCTGTAAATATTTTAGTATAGGTACGTTAAAGGCTTGAAAATTGTCCTCTATAAATGCTGCCTGAACCCTGATCATTACACAACACATTTAGCCATTGTTGCATAAAGCTACAGGACTTCTTGTATAAGGACATTTATCTGAAGCTTTTAGCTTACTTGAGCACCCCAACCTCCTCCTAATGCACATATTTCAACACATGCATCTACTTCTTTGCTTATTGGTCTTAAATGTATTGTACTACAGAATTAAATAATCATAAGAAAGTATTATTTGCTTTCCCTGCACCTGTACTCCACCCGTCCTCTCCCTTTCTCCGTTTACTCTCCTCGTGCAGCCGCCCCCCACACAGCTCTCAGCCCACAGCTTTTCCAGTCCAGACTTGTAAAGATCTGTTCCCAGATTCCTTTGTCTTGATCCATGCAGGCATTTGGGAACACGTTGTGCCCTGGATTGAATTCTCCTTATTGTGACATTATCATATCGGCTTTATCTCGGCTCAGATCGTAAACATACACTAGCGCACAAACGTTTGGGGTCATCCAGTAAATGTCTGTTGTTTTCCATGAAAACAAACTGTTTTATTTATCAAGGGTCGAAATAATAATTTTAACCTGTAAAAATCTCTAACTTTACCTCCATTTTCCATGGTTTTCTTGATAATAACCATAAACATTTTCAAGGAAACCATGGAAAATGTCTAGATATCAGCTCTTAAATCCAACTCTTATGAGCCATTTTTGTTGTTATCATTATATTTGTCCAAACAAATGTACCTTTAGTTGTACTAGGCATTAAAATGAAAAATAAATTGAAGAAAACAAGGGTCTAATATATTTTTCCATGACTGTATAACAGATATTCCATAAGAAAATCAGCCGTTTCCAGCTTAAAATTGTGCTTTTCTTTCAAAAATAAGAACATTTCTAAGTGACGCCAAACTTTTAAGTGGTAATGTAGTTTCTCAGATATGCCAATAAGAGATATTCATACATACACTGATACTGTTGGTGTAAAGTATGCCTGGAAGTACTTTTATGTTTGCAGCCATGTGCATCCTGGTGGCCTAAAGGTTAAGATGCATGTCAAGAAACTGCAGTGTTTGTTTCTGACAGGAGACCATTTGTTGCACGTCACTCTGCCCCCAGGTTTCCTGTCTGTCTCTGCACTATTAGTGAGTAAATAAAGTTCATTTTTAATTTTTCTGACTGGTATTATTGAGAATCTTATCTGTCCCCAATCAGGAGTACCACTACACTAGTGGCTGAAAAGAATATAAGCACAAAATGAGCAGACTTCAGCATCTGGACCAGCCCGAGGGGGAAAATATGGCCATGAGTGTCATAAACTCAGATCACCCAGTTAATAAAAGTTATGCTTATGCGACACAGCAGGGGTTTTCCTTTGAAGTGCAGAGCAGAGGCCAGTAGAGGACACCATTTGTTCCTTGTTCTTCTGCTCTCCTCTCCTCTGACCCCTCCGCTTGAATCCATGCTGCACAAAGATGCAGCTGTGTTTTCTTTTTTTGGAAGATAAAGTAAACTACATTTGCTTCATAAAGAAACACAAACTCTGTGAGTTGCAAGAGCAGAATGCACGTTTCTCTGAGATTTAAGTCAAGGAGCTGGTAACAGATTAAGAATCTGTTAGAAATGTGTAAAGTTGCGATAAAACAATGAGATATGCATTCATAAAGGTAGCATAAACTGACTCAAGAATCAATGTGATATAATTCATGAGTTGTGATGAATTGTTACAGCGGCCTAAAGGACAATGATGGTCAGAATCAGACCAAGATAAGTAAGTTTTAATTATATTATTATATAATTTTATTTATAAAGTGCTTTTCACAGGCAAAAAGCCACAAAGTGCTTTACAAGGGCATAAACAACATACAGGCAAACATAGGAAAACACAATACAACAGGAAAACATAATTAAAGCCTGGACATCTAGTTCAGTAGTTCTCAACCTTTTTGAACTGCGACCCCCAATTTAACATGCATGTTGCTCACTGAACAGAATCTCACACGCACAGTTCAGATCATACAAACTCAGTTGATACAACGAATTTTGGACAAATAATGAAGCAGACAACAACTAAAACATCTCTGTCTGTGCATATATATATTTTGTTTATATTTTATTGTTACTTTTAATCTAAGTCCTTTGCTATAAGTTTAAAGGTCCATTCTGACCTCCTGAGTATGTAACAGTCAGCTTCAAGCCAGAGACTCCTTGTATAGTAATAACTTGCTACTTTGGGATTTGTCAGAAAAGACACAAAATTACCCAAAAAAGAATCAAATTGACCACAAAATTACACAAAATGATCAAAAAAAGACACAAAATCACCAAAAAACTACATAAAATTAAGCAGAAAAGGACTCAAATTGACCACAAAATGACAAAAAATGATCACAAAAAGACACAAATTGACCAAAAAGAGACACAAAATGACAAAAAAAGACACAAAATTAACCAAAAAAGAAACAAAATGACCAAAAAAACCCACAAAATGACTAAAAAAAGACACAAAATGGCCCAAAAAAGAAACAAAATGACAAAAAAGACACAAAATGACTAAAAAAGACACAAAATTACCAAAAAAGAAGGAAACAAAATGACCAAAAAAGTCAGAAATTGACCACAAAATGACCAAAAAGAAAAAAATTAGCAAAAAAAGACACAAAATGACCAAAAAAGTCACAAATTGACCACAAAAGATCAAAAAAGACACAAAATGCCCAGAAAAGACACAAAATGACCAAAAAAACCCACAAAATGACCCCCAAAAAAAGACATGAAATGACCAAAAAGACTAAAACACATTAACACATGAACACTTTAACACAGTGGAGACAGAGCTGACTTCCAAAATGATTTGGCAAGACCCACAAATCATCTCACAACCCCAATTGGGGTCGGGACCCCAAGGTTGAGAATAGCTGGTCTCGTTGACCAGGTACATATAGTCAATTAAATGCCTGTCTAAAGAGATATGTCTTAATCTGACATTTAAAAGAATCCACAGACACAGCAGACTGTAAGTGTGCAGGCAGAGCGTTCCAGGAAAGCGTATGGATTTAAAGGCTCGATCACCCCGAGTCGTAAGACGGGAGCGTCGACTGACAATAAATTTAAGGTGTTTGATTGGAGGGAGCGGGCAGAGGGATATGTGAAGTAGCTCAGTTACATATACCGGGGCTAGATCATGCAGTGCTCTGTCGGTGAGAGTGAGAATGTTAAACTTGATCCTGTATGCAGTGAAGAGATTTGAGTACAGGGGTGATGTGAGATTGTCTATTTGTCTTAGTGAGTAGCCTTGCTGCAGCATTTTGAATTGACTGTCGACAAGATAGACATTGGAAGTCACCCTCTTTCTCTCTGTCCTTACTTCCCCTGTTTAAAGGGACAGTTCAACCCCCAAAATCAAAAATACATATTGGTTCTCTCACCTGTAGCTCTATTTATCAATCTAGATTGTTTTGGCGTAAGTTTGTTGGAGATATCGGCTCTAGAGCTGCCTGCTTTCTCCGAAATAATGGAACTAAATGCCACTTTGCTTATGGTGCTCAAAGTGCCAAAAATATCTCTTCCCAGAAAGAATGACCCGGTTACTCAAGATAATTCGCAGTTCTTTTTATGAAAAGTTTTTTTGCAGTAATTATACTAGAAAGACAATAAATAAGGCAAAAGCCCCCCAATTTTTTTTTTTTTAAATGTTGGTTTGGAATTGTATGCATATATTGATTGATACATAGACATTGGTATGCCTTTCAAAGTTTTTTTTTTGTTATTTTAAGTTCCCTTTTCTACAAAACAACCTTGCTGTGTTACAGGAAAACATGTTTACCCTTTCTATCCGTGTGAAAGGGCATTGCATGTAAAGTGAAAGAATGACTAACACCATGACTAGGTGTTTGTTCCCTATGATATCACTCCTTTCAGGAACTAGTGCTTATTTAGAAAACAGACAAGCGAAACTCCTCCATCTAACTGTCCATTGTCGCAAGGATCAGTCATGGATCGTAAAAACAGGAAAACCACAAGCATCCTGCCAGTTCAGCACTTCTGCTCCGTCTGCTCCTATAGGGTGTCTGCACTCTGAGTGCTGCCCAGCAACTAAAGAAAAAAAAAAGTCCCAGCAAACTCACAGGTGCTGGCTAGCCCATGACTGCAAGTAACCCTCCAAAAACACCCCATGCAGAGATTTTACCTCCTATTACAGCCCCCTCTCCTCTTTCCATCCTCCCCCTCCCCTTCGGAGCTGGCACACAGAATCTCTCACCACAGGAGCCCTTGGCCAAACACAAAAACAGCTTTTTTGTAAGCTTGTTATTGCAAATTGGGAGCATGCAAGGCGTGCACTTTCACGCCCTATGCCTCCTACAATTATTCAAGAGGAGTTTATATGCACGCAAGCACAAGCTCATACATAAACTCACTGGCCACTTCATGACAAAAGAGATGGAGATTTACCCTTCAGAGGTAACATGTGGGTGTTGTGGCATGTGAAGGCTGATTTCCCTCTATTGTAGTCTATTCATCATAGCAATAGGCCAAGTCATCAGCAACAAATGGGCATTTGGCCCTTTGCAGCAGACCTCTTGGCGTGAAAACAGAGATGTCCAGCAGTGATGAAGCCTTCAAACCATCACACACAGACTTCCTGGCTCTAAGTCAGGTCACAGTTGTAATGAGGGGTTACTGCAGTTCAAACGACTGTACTGTTCTTCCCGTTGCATGCTAACTCACAAGATGGACCACATAAGGCTTTGTCTGAATCACTTCCCTTTTAAGAAAAGGAAGGTCTGGATAAAATAGGCATCAAATGAGGCAACGAAATTCTTCAGAGTGCAGTTAATGGAAAAAAACACCAAAACAGGACATTGCACAAAAAGCAGTCTGCTGTCACTGACCTTTGCTGCATAAACTCAATACATTTAGAAATGTAGGCCAGGGATGATGTGCAATCAGCACAGCAGGCAAAAAGAAAAAGGAATAAAGATTATAAAATAGTTATATGTACATTTTGGGGTACTTGTAGTTATAATTGTAGTATTTTTTTGCTATTAGACTTCAACTCCACAACATGTCTGAGACAAATTCTTAACTTTTTACTTACTTTAATATTTTACACAAACATAGATGATTTGACATCTTAATGCATTGTTATACATTAAACAGCCTCACCTTCAACAAATAAAATACTTAAATTTTGAAAAATATGAAAATAAAATACTGAAAGTTGTTCTGCGTAATGACTACAGATAGTACATTTAGTTGCTAATGCTTTTAATTTATTTTTTATTGCAATACTTTTATTTCTATTTGATTACTTTTAGTTGCTTTGCTATTTTGGTATTCATCACTTGACTGCAAATGTTTGAAGTATGCAATATGACATGTCACCTTTATATACTTTGATCTCATCTTTATAACTGTTCACCCCTGAATTATTTTATGCATTATTATCATGATTATTATTATTATTATTATTAGTAGTAGTAGTAGTAGTAGTAGTAGGACTGCATTCATGTTCACATTCAGTCTAATTATTGCAACTACTGGCTAATCTTTATTACTTTAAGTCATATTTTATTTATGTTACATTTTATCAGTTATTTTAACTTACACTATTCTATGTTCAGCTTCTCATTTTCTTTCTACTTGTGTGATCTCCCTCCTTTTCAGCATTGGTGGAATGACCTGAAAAAGTGACTTTATTTTAAGTTTATGATTGCCAGTGTTTGCTTCTCTGCAACAGTTATGCATATGATAATGTGAATTTGAAGCTGTAACACTTTAAAAATATATATATCAGTATTTGTCAAATAGGGACTAAAGCTACGTGATGTGAAGCTTGTGCATCACTTACATCACTCAATCATATCTGATCCTGGAGCAGTCTGGTTGCTTGATGTCAAAAAATCTTTATTAGCTGTAATCACTAAATGTAAAAGCTGTACTGAGTTCATGCTCGGCCAACACTTCAGGTCCAAAGGAGCTTCCAAATAGTTCAGGTCTGCTGGTAATCTGTGCTGACCTCTGTTCCTCCTGCATAACATCTCACCTTATCTATTGACAGCACTGCTGCTGAGGGATACACTCTGAGCACATCTTTGCCTTATTTAACACTAAAAGCCCAACAGGGAGCACAGATCTGATAACAAGATGACCCATCTCCTCCCTTTACTCACATCCACTTCTATGTAAATGATGTTTGATCCTGCATACAGATGATTTTAATCTCATCAGTGTGCTGCATGTGACACAATCTGACAGCATTATGCAATCCTGCACTGCTTCTCTGTGGCAAATTTATCACAATCAACAGCTATCTTTTATTAATGCAATTACATAGATGCTGGTCAATAAAGGGGGCAGTGGCACCTCAAGGTCTCCACGTGTACATGTTGACTGAAGTCTGGTGGTGCGCGTCACTCTCTGAGCGCTTATAAAGCGACACACTTGGAGGCTCAAACACACTCGATTTTTTTCCTCCTCCTCTGAAACGACCAACAGGTATGTTTACTATTTAATTTGCATCACTAAATTATATTTTTTTAAAAAGCTACATGGGAAATGACGCTGAGATGTATAGCTTAAAACGAGTTATTGTATTTAACTTTATTTAAAAGTTTTGCTCTAACCAAAAGTTATTTCTTAATATTGATATCATGGCGACAGCTGCGTGGTAGAAGGAATAACTATGGTTAAAAAAAACAACACACATAACTGAGACATAAATCAAGCTATAAGTTCATAAATAGTAACGTAAAGGGAGCTGTCCAGTAGCTTTGGTGCTGACTTAAGGGGGCGCTACTTTTAATGTCTCAATTTTGATCTGTGCCATGAAAACGCGACAATTAACACGCAACATGTGTCTGTCCTCCCTCCTCACAGACTCACAGCCAAGATGAAACTGTACCTTGCAGTTGCCGTGCTGATGCTGGCTTTTGTCGCATACACAGGTAGGTCTGGTGTAAAATGCGCACGTCGCAGCTACGTTTTTGTCCTTCATCTTCCATAACTTTGTCTAATCTCTGTCTATCGCTCGCACCTGCAGAGGCTCAGGAGGAAACCATCGAGCAGAAGCTGGCTACCTTCACCAGCCAGGTGAACGACGTGGGCAGGACCCTGGCTGAAAAGGCCAAGACCGCCTTAACAGAGTTTCAGGAGAGCGAATTCGCAAAGAAAACAACGTAAGCGCGCTCACAAACGAGAAATAATAACATGCACAGATATTCACATGCATTATTTTCCTCTAACACACGTTTTTTTGTCCTTTTTGCTCACAGGAGCTGGTTCCAAGAACAGGTTCAGAAGTTCCAGAACCAGTATCAGGCAATTACCCAGTAAACGGCCTGCAACCTCCTCTCCTCCCCCCCAACTCTGACCTCTGACCTCTTCACCCTCTCATGTCATGACACACATTGTTCTGCTGACCAGACACAGTGGTTATGTTTCTGCTCTGTAAAGAGATGTCTTTTTTATAATTTGAATGTCATTTCTGAAGAAATAATGTGAAAAAGTGCAATAAAGACATCAAAACATGAAACTGTTTTTTTAAATTTATATATATTTATAAAAATGTAAAGTGAGTGATCTAAATCAAATCAATATTTGGTGTCAGAGTGCATTCTTCTAAGCCTTTTTTGGTCCAACTGTCTACGCCTTCTGCACAATACTGTGCAGCCAGTGTTAGTATCAGTATTTCTCATTGTAAAGAACATCAGAACTTCAAATGAGAGGACAGCATGGCCAACATATGTTATATAAAGACTATTACAGAGTTCTATAATATCGTTTAAATGTATAATAAGTGTTGAAACCCCCCGAATAAGTTCCTTTTCTATATACAATATCTAGGTAATATGGAAAAAAGGAGGATAATTAAGAAGGGAGCTATTTGATTAATTAAGTTTTTATACATTACAGGCAGAAATGCTTTATTCTGAAGGTAAAATAGAGAGAGATATTTTCTTGAAGTATTAATTCCACATTTCTTCACCTTCCTAAATTAATGGCCAAAGTCATATTTAGACTTTTTTTTTTTTTTTGCCTAAGTCATCTCCTATTCAATGTGTTTGTTTATTTCAGTTTTGGTGTTTCCTCAATAACCTGAAAAAATGACTTTATTTTGATTTTTTATACTGCCATTATTTTAAGAGTCTGTCGATTTACAAGATATGCATCAAGCAAAAACCTCATCTAATTTATTTGGAAATTGGAGGGAAGAAAATCTAATCTAAGGCCAATATGAAAACTGTTGGAGTTGGATTATTAACAAATCAAAAGAGGCCTTTGCTCAATTCAGACACAAACACGGTTCATTATTTAAATAAGTCCCCTCATGCAATCAGTGGACAATCAGTGTAATATTAAACCGAGATGCATCTGTTTTGCATTTGCTAAATCCTAATAATGAGATTTTTTTCCCCATTTTTTTCTGAGAAAAGTACTAAAGAGCAGACCTGTACGGTATTACTGTCTTGTTGAATGAATGAACAAATGCTGTGAATGGAAGTAGAAAGTGTGCAGGTCTTCATTCACATTTATAAGATAAAGTTCTGTTGATGCTGTATTTGTTTATAACATCTGAAGACACATTTATGAAATAAAATGTTAAATGTTATTGTCCTGAATGTTAAAAAAAAAGCAAGTTCAATATATAGCCAATCAACCACTGACTGATCACAACAGGATTTAACGTATTTAAAGAGCTTTGAGCAAATTATTAAGTTATACTAAATATCATATGAATGCCCTAAAGCTGATCAGTTAACCAATAAATAGCCAGCAGCACTCGGAAGTTTATTTGTGTCAATATCTGGTACCAAAGGGCAAGTGCCAACATGGCTCCTTTCCTGGCATTTCACAACCTCCAGGCTAAAGTCACTGTTTATGCTGGATTAATGATCCACCAGTTGTCCCAGTTCAATGAAATCTGATTCTGTGAAGAGAACAGAGTGACAGAGGTCAGCAGCTGGTGTGCAGAGATCACAGATTATGATCAGATTGCATCACTTTGAGCGCTTCAATTAACTTTAAATCACTTTCACTTCCATTAGTTTATGCCAAGAAACTTGCTACTTCTTAGTTAGTCATTGGGCACATCCTTTTCAGCTATCACACACATTTTTTTTTAAAAACACGTTTACATACAAGACATACAAGTAAAAAAGGGTACTATGGATAATCAGAAAAAATAAAAATAAAAAAAGATGTGGGAAGAGCAAGTTGAGGAACTAGGCCACCCCAAATCGTCCCCATAAAGAAAAAGACAAACAGAAAAAGACATACATATCATGAATGTATAATTCAGCCATTTCCATATTTAAACTATTAACTCCATGGTAGCAATAGAAACATGTCTATAAAAAAATTAAAATTAAAGTAAAGAAAAAAATTATTGATCTTTATCCCAATCTTTTATAATTGCTAATTTTTGCCAACCATCTGACTGTGGCTTTCTTTTATTTTTTAATCATAAACTTGGTCAATAAATAATGATGTTTTAGGAACATAAGCAATGGTTCCAATTTATTGGATTTTTTTTTTAACTAAAACATTTCCCCAGAAGCACAATGGGGTTTAACAACATATTTTGTTCTTCTTGCAAACCCCAAATTATATTAATTGGTGATAATGTTAAGAGTCCTTGCACAGCCAACCAAACTGTCACCTTGCACCAAAATACATACTGTGCTTGTTAAAAACAAAGGTTTGTGCTTCAACTATCGGATTTGGTGGTAAATCTACTTCCTGTTGTTTTGAAATTAAAAGCCTCTTGACCCTGAAGTCAAAGATGTTGTGTTTTATCTTGTCTGTGACCACTCGTGGCTGAAAACCGTCACAAAGCTGTTAAATGAAAACTGAGAAGCAGCTTGATACTTTTTAAGGTCTATGCAGTAAACAGAACATGGAAACTTACTTATATTGTGACCTTTAACACAATTGTATCAAAGCAAAACATAACAACCAATAAATTCCAGATTTAAAGAGCAGATTTTTATTTTTATAATAAATAATCTATTTGGGAATTATCTCAACGTTTTAATGGAAACAAATATTTGCCATGTTTTTTCTTAACTAATGAGATAATTATCTCACTTGTTAAGAACAAAATAATTATAATAATGTTAATAACAATATTAAGAATCATCTCAGGTTCAGACTAACACTTTAAAAAAAAAATGAATTAATGAGTTAATTTGGAAAAACAAAATGAGGAAATTATGTCATTAATTCAGAAAACAAGAGCAGTTTAAAAAACAACAACACACTAATAAATTAATTATATAATAATCTCAGAATTCCCAGAAAAGTTTTAAAGGAAAAATATTTACCCTGTTTTTTCCAAATTAATGAGATCACTATCTCACTTGTTCAGGAAATCAAGAAATTAGATTATTAATAATTAATTCAGAATTCTAAGAAAGGTTTAAAAAATATTTACGCTTTAAAATAAAAATGAGTAAATAAAAAAAAGTAAAAAAAAATAAATATAAAAAAAGGGGACACACACACACACACACACACACACACACACACACACATCTTTAACATGCAACTCTATAGCACAGAATAGATGTTAACATGCAATCTTGAAAAGGAGAAAAAAATCTCATTGTCATCTTTTTAGACACTTGGGAGATCAAGTGTGTACAGTCATGGATAAAAATATTAGACAATTGTTTTCTTCAATTTCTTGTTCATTTTAATGCCTGGTACAACTAAAGGTACATTTGTTTGGACAAATATAATGATAACAACAAAAATAGCTCATAAGAGTTTAATTTAAGAGCTGATATCTAGCCATTTTCCATGGTTTTCTTGATAATAACCAAAATCATTATCAAGAAAACCATGAAATGTCTAGATATCAGCTCTTAAATAAAACTCTTATAAGCTATTTTTGTTGTTATCATTATATTTGTCCAAACAAATGTACCTTAAGTTGTACCAGGTATTAAAAAGAACAAGAAAGCAAGGAGAAAACAAGGGTGGTCTAATATTTTTTTCCATGACTGTAAGTGTGATGTAGTTATGAAAATGTTGATTTGTTCCCATTCAGATCATGCAACAAGCACAGAGGAAAAGTAAGACAAGATGCATTGATTTTGTGGTGGACTCTGCCCACAGAAATGGTTTGCGTTGTTGAAAATGTTTATCTAATTGACCCCCACCCTCACACTCTTCACTAAAACCCATATCTCTGCTGCCAGAACGGTGACTGTATACATATCAGCACCCGCCAAGTGGGTTGAGATATCTGATCCAAAGGGCGCTCGGACAGTTAGTGAACTCAGCTAATGTTGATCTTGGAAAGATATCACGAGTTCAGGATCTAACATGAACATTGCAATACAGGTAAAATGTAACAGTGAAAAGAAAAACTCATCACAGTGAAAGAATCAACGATCAATATGTGACGAAATCAAGATAAGATTTCACATCAAGTTATACCTTCAAGCTCTGTTTTAGATATAAAAGATTAAAGAAAACCTTTAATCTTTCATGTATTGTCTATGCACGTCTATCTATTAGTGTTTCCTTGTCTGTGAAAATGTCAAAACAGTCCATGGTGACATAAAGAGAGAGATAAATCCACACTTTGTGGTTGTTTTTAACATTTTAGTCAAACACCTGTTGCTTTGCTCAGATTTTTGTCAATAAAATGACAGCAAAACAACTTGATAAATGGTCATCCGACATCGACCAATGCAAACGCAGTGGAGGTCACCTAATACAAATAAATTGTCTGGATAACACTTGTTAGATTCGACTTCTTTTGACCAGAGCTGGAGGAAAAGGTAAAAACACCCTCTGTCTCTTGTTAGCATTAATTTGTGGTGATGTTAATGATTCGGTTGCTCTGAAATCAGAGATTGTAGCTCATATTGTGATGTATTTATTGTTGGAAAGAGATTATAACATTATAAAAATAACATTCTGTTTCTCATGACAGATGCATATAAAGGGGCTTATTTTCGGTCTCATCTTACTGATGCAAGGTATGACTTTAAAAAGAATAAAAAATACATTTTCAGTTCCTTTCTGTCTTTGCTCATCCTGACTGACTAACATCCTCTCTTGCAGCATGCGTCCCACTTTTGGCCCAGACTGACTCTCCAGGAATACTGCAGAGGCTGGCGGAGAAAACCAGGTGTCCTTATCATTATCCTCATCATCATCGCTAATGCAAATAGCTAGACGTCTCTGTAAATGATTGCCACTTATCAGATTTTTAAAAATATTTGATTTGTGTGCACATCAGTGTGTTTGTGTGTCCATGCTGTATGTACCTTGTTCCTCATTTGTGTGCTCATCCATCTCATAGTGAGGCCAAAGCTAAAGTCCAGGATCTGGGGGGAACAGTGCTGGGCTTTTTCGGTGCTTACTATGAAGATCACATCCAGCCAGTGACCAGCAGCTATGCTGAATGGGCCTCGGACATCAAAAGCTCTGTGTGGGAGAAGATCCAGACAACCATTGACAGCTACATACTGCCGAAAGTAATTCATCCAACTTCTCAGCCCGGTCAAAACTAAAGAAAAGCAGACAATAAAAGCATATTCTTACCACCTAATGCTCAAGTGATCTTTATTTGTGTAAAGACTGAATCTTTAATAAACCTTGTTAGTATGTGTTGCTGCAGGGGTCCAGCTTGTCCTGCAAAAGAGGCAAGAGGGAATATTTAAAGGCAGCAATTAATACAACTATGTGTTTGGAATTAAATTTCACCAACAAACAGTACTATGCACAATATATAAAAAGCACAATTTGCTGTTTATTAGTATGAGCATGCACTTCTGCTGATAGTAAAATATCCCCTGGAGAGATATGAAAAAAGCTGCATTTAGTTCTATTATTGAATTTAAAGACTTTATTTGTGGCTGCTGCTGTCATTAATGTTTGCTATTTGCAGAAATGTAGAAATTTTGGTAACACTTTAAGTGAGGTTTATAGATGGTTTATAAACCAGTTATTAACCATTTACAAAGTGCTATACAAATGTAATTGTTAAATGTTTTCAACCAATTTCTTAAAGGTATATGAATAATGTTAAAATCATTAACATACTTAATATGGTGCCAAAAATGTTATAATGAGGGGAACTAAAACTATTAATAAACTATTAATGACAATTTAATTGTTTGTTAATGGTAAAGTAACTATACACTTACATAAATACACCATCTATTTGCCATTTATAAATGATTTGGTTAAACATTAATAAATTATGTATTTACCATTCTAAATGGCCTATATACAGTTTATAAATGATGATTAAACATTAATAAATCTCTTAACCATTTATAAATGATAGTTATTGTAAAGTTTGACTGATGGAGAAAGTAGAAGGAAAAGAAACAAGATGCAGAAAAACTTTTTTTTAACAAATGATTATCAATTTCCCTGCATGTAGTCTGTCTGAGGGAATAAGGGTGAAAGTTGAAGGCAGAAATCCCAGCATGCATTGCTCTGGTTACAGTACAGTGTGTCTAGACATGTCCTGGTTGATTGACCTGCTGACCATCTGACTCTGATCTCCATCTGAACACTCATCATAGATTGATTCTCACTTATTGTCAAAGAAATGTTAATTAGCCTGATTAGTAAATCTACTCAAAATGTCTTTTATTGCAGCAGCTAACATCAAATGAGCTGCTTTAAAAGTTTGTTTGTTTTTACCATGTGAGACGTGACAATCTCACATAATATCCAGGCAGTTTGACATTTTGCAAACGCTCCAGTCATGCAGCATTATCAGGAGGTCTCCAAGTGCATCGCCATATGAATCCAGATAAACCTACATTTGAAGAACATTGCATAACCATGGAGTCATATTTCAACATGCATTATTTAAAGTGAATATCATGTACACTGGACTTTGTGTAGGAGAACATGTGTATGTGCGTGTGCATGTACACGCACGTGTGTGTGTGTAGGTGTGTGTATGCTCATCAGATGACGTTTGTTTGCAGTCCCCCCCTATATCATCCTGTCCAGATGTGAGCTCCGAGTTACAGACAACTCGCTTTCAGAGAAGACTGTCACTTCTTGGATCTGTACATCCAACACAACCGCAGGTAATCACGCTTCTTACTGAATCTCTTACTGAATCTCTTACTTCTGAATAGAATCTCTATTTTGTAAAACATTGAGGGATGTGATTTCTGCATTAAGTGTTTGCAGTTTTGTCAACTTGTTTATCATCTCCAGAGCTTGAAATGTCAAATGTGGAAAAAGAATATCGATTCAACCAAACAGAGAGTTCAATTTAAAGTGTTTTTGCTCTTTTCTTTTGTTTCAGACATGAATGCAAAATATGCCTTGGCACTGATCCTCACTCTGCAGGGTAAGACAACATACAAATCTGAACAAATGCAGTATATGGATTTGATTTTAACTAAAGCTAAACTATGGGACTTTGTGAAAAAATAGAGATTAACATTACAAAACCGGAGGGCAATTTGAAGCAACATACTTTAAATTTAAATCCCTTTTTTCTGCATTGTTGTAAAAATGATCAAATGTAACATGTAATTATTGCATTTACTGACACTGTTGCATGGCTGGCCTCTACTCTGATTTATCTGTTGTTGGCATGCAAGATAAAGACTGATTGTTAAAAATACCACATTGAATGCTGGTCAAAGAAATCTGAGACTGGATACAGTAATCATCATTAGAAACCAAAATATGCAAAACAACTTTTCTTTGGTTCTTTGATGATTCTTCCAAAGCAAGAATTTACATGATAGCTTTTTCAGATGAACATATAATAATGCTCCTTTGACTCATCTGTTTTTCACTGGTTCTGTTATAACAACCCTACTATTCTGATTTCCTTCCAGTCTCCATGTGCCTGTGTGATCTTCCTACACCAGCAGCGGATCTTGTTGAAAAGTATGATGGCATGAAGGCTGTGTTCTACCAGAGGATCCTGAATGCTTACGCCAAGCTGCAGGCTGCCGCTGCTCCCATGATTGAGCAGGCTGGTACCAGCGAACGTGCAACTGCCGCCAAAGATTACATGGAGACCCTGCAGACCAAGCCTGAGTTCCAAGCCCTGGTCAAGGTTGCCGCGTGAGTGTTCACCGATTACTATCCTTCCTGTGAAAACCCTTTTTTAATGACCCTGAATCTGCCAGAAAACTTTTCTCAAACTGCAAATTTACTGTTAAAACATAATTTAAAAGATAACATACACATAAAAGAGAAAGTTTGCATGTTAGCTGATGGATTTTTAATTATGGAGATTTCTTTAAATGTTCTGTCCTCCCTGATTGTTGCAGTAACGTGGGCCAGGAGGCCGGTCCCATTATTGACAAGGCCCGCACAACACTGCTGGGTCTGTACGGACACTACGTGCGCCCCCGCTTCGGCAACCAGCTGAGCGACGCCATCGACGGCATCAAGGTCTACCTGGACCAGTACCTGCCTGCTCAGTAAAGAACACAAACTGGAGCAAGCCACCTGGCAGCAGCCTGTAATAGATGATAGAGCATAGAAAGTACACCAGTTTAGGCTGAGAAGAGTAATGCACAATGCAAATTCAATCCTTTGCCTCTTTTTCAAATTAAGATCTTTGCCAAATAATGCAAGAAGTTAAAAGAAGTGCGAACAACACCTGTGCAAATTGTGCATGTACAGTATTTTGTGTTTGATACACTAACCAACGTCTCTGTGTGATTGTGTATGTATATGTGTGAGTGTGTTCATTAAAATGAACTGGAAAGTATTTGAATTTGTGCTTCTTCATCAAGAGATTTACAGTTTACTTCCACTGTCGATATCATGAAGCTGTTTTTTTGTGGCATAAGTTATCCTACCATAGTATTTTACAGTGGTGGAGTGTCACTAAGTACATTTACTCAAGTAGTGTACTTAAGTGCAATTTTGAGGTACTTGTGACTTATTTGAGTATTTCCATTTTTTGTCACTTTATACTTTTTACTCCACTACATTTAGCTGACAGCTTTAGTCACTTTTGAGGTCGAGATTTAACATAAAAACATGATCAATTAAAAGTGATTAGACATTTTTTAAATTAAACGTCATAACAGTATATTAAGTCGTTAAAATGAGCCCTGTCTTTACAAAATTAGGGCACTTACATAAAACCATCAATGCAAATAAACTAATAATATATTTAGAATATATAAAACAATCTGAGTGGGGGCCATTCTGCATAACAAGTAGTTTTACTTTTGATACTTTAAGTACATTTTGATGCTGATATTTTTGTACTTTTACTTCAGTAAGTTTTGAATGCAGTACTTTTACTTGTAGTGGAGTAATTTCACAGTGTGGTAGTAGCACTTTTACTGAAGTAAGACATCTGAATATTTCTTTCACCACTGGTATTTTATGAACAGATCAGCAGTTGTTCCAGAATCCATTAATCACTGTGTGCATCCAAGCTAAGTCGTAGCTAAAATAACCACAAACACATTCACATTCACATCTTACCACATACATGACGATCATTCAGCCAAACAAAACCAGTTTGGTTTATAAGATCAGCTGCCACTCATTTAAAATGAATGTTTTATAATAGTTAAAACATACACTATTAATAAGACATTTTAACAAGTACTTTTTCTTTCATTTTTACTCTAATCAGAGCTCTTGAAGCTCAGTTTGGGCCTGTTAAGTCCAACTTTGTCCCCAGAATGGTGATTTGCCAATCACACGCTACATGCCTACTCATGTAATGATTAATGTAGCTCACTGATCAGAGTACAAACCCACATGGATTATTCCTCCAAGAGAATTATTTGTTTAAAAATAAGGCAATGAAGATAAATGCTCAGTGTTGTTGCAGTGATCTCAATAAATCACAACTCCCTGAAGCATTTCTTTTATCTAGCGTTAATAGATATTCCCAGCTGGCCAAGCCTGAGGTCATTTTAAATGATGGCATGTTGTGTGAGAGCAGCAGGATGCGATAATTCTTCATGTTTGCCTTATTTCAGACAATAAATATACAAATATCCCTACTGTGTGATTGCAGAGTTCAAGACATGATACAACAGAGATGATAGAAAATCAGTGTCATTGTCTCTGTCAGCATTAGCCGAGTCATCACAGCACTGAATGAGCTGATTTTAATGAAAAACCAGCAAGATCTCTGACAGTTTGAGTCCCACAGCTGTCCTCAGACTGAGTCCTCCAGGTCACAAGCAACATGACACGTGAGGCTGGATCACGTTTACCTCAGACTTGATCAACATGTAGCGATTCGATAGAAAATAACTTTTAAAACCCCAAAATATGAGATTTAAAGTGAGACTTCATTATCGCTCTTTGTAATCATACTCAAAGAAGGACACAGGAAGTGAAAAAAAACACTTCTTGTGCTGAAATTTGATGATAAATGGGTCAAAGTTATGTTCTTGATTAAAATAAAAAGACATTTAAAGCTCAAAAAAACTACTTTCGGTGCCTGTGTTCGGCAGGTTATGATTTTCCTGAAAAATGCTTCACAAAAATGCAAAAAATATTGCAGAACAAATGTTCAGCCATTGCAAACAAAAAGGATTTGGCACTTATTAACCAGAACCAAAATATTTACCATCAATATCTAACCAAAAACCTCAAGGCTGAAAAGATAAAACAAGCCAAAATAAAAAACAAATACAAATATTTGTGCAAAAAAAGAGCAAAAAAACAAAATAAAACAAAATAAAATGTATTAAAAAATATTATTACTATTTAAAAGTATTTAAACTTGTATCAACACACCACAAATAACAGAAAAACAAAAAAGAAATCTACATTCCTGAAATCAAATCACTTAAAAATGCAAAAAATAAAAATAAAAAATGCCAAAAAGTCCTGCATTTGAACTGCTGTTTCTCGACTTTTGGTCACAACCCCATTTCCAAAAAGTTGGTTATTCAAAAATGTTTTTATAAAAACAGTATGCATCATATTCAGAGTGTTTATTACTAAAAATAAATGTTTGTCAGTTTTAACATTAAATATATTGTCTTTGTACAGTTTTCAATTGAATATATGCCAAAAAGGAATGATCACATTCTGTTTAATTTACATTTTAGACAACGTTTCAGGTTATCTTTGGAGCTGTAAGGGATCTTTGTGGAAAACATACAAAACTACAGCAAATAAACTTCCATAAAAAGAGCTGCAAGGTGTTTTTTAACTGCATTGAAAAAAATTACAACCATTCATTCATGCATTATCTGTAACAGCTTATCCTTTAGTCTATAGTTGGCCTAAATGTCTCCTAACCTGAAGTACCCTGATGACGTGTTCGACACTCTAGACTTAGGGCCATCTTAATGGGACTTAGGACTATTGAAGTGTGACATGAACTCTTCACCACCATTATGCAAGTACCAAGTGCGTCCTCATGGAGGGCTGTGAACAGGGCAAGGTGTAAGTGTATGCTGCATTAATGAACTACCAACCCAATCAATGGGAAATATCTGATCAGTGTTTTCAAAGTGAGTGTCACACGTGCAGAGTTGGTGGGAAATGATGCCCCCCTTGCACAATCAGTGGCTTTTGATGATGTCTGAAGGCCCTTTTGATGCTTTCTTCACTCCTTTGTGCTTACACAGATAGCCATAATGTGCGTTTAATCAAGAAGCAATGTCACACACGCTCCCACAAACACACACCGGCCCACGGCGCAGGTTTATCTACCACAGAGTGCACTTTGGCTCTGGGGGCGACAAGTCAACACATCCACGCTCCTATATAAACAGGGAGGGCCAGTGGTGCCTCTTACTTTGTTTTCTGGAGAGGAATACAGTGAGTACTGACACTTTTACTTCAATTTATGAACTTTTTAGAGTGCATCGATCTTAGAAGTGTATGATGCTGTAATAGATATGAGAAAATGTTGATTTTCAGCTGCACGTTAAGCAGAAATGCAAATAAAATAACTTTTTTTTATGCTAGAAAAGTTAAAATAAAAAGACTAGATGCAAAATCAAGAAAACTCTACCTGCTACACACATGTGGAGAAGTGTATGACAATGTCTCACCCTAGTGGATGGAGTGAGGTCAGCTTTAAATGTCTCTTATTCTCTCTGCACACAGACACAAGTGACACCATGAACAAGCTGCTGGTTATTACTGTGCTGGTTGCACTCCTCGCTCTCAGTAAGTGCATTCTCGGCTCATGAAATTAAGTTCAGAATAAGATCAATTGGTGTTGGATAATGCTTGTAGTTGACACCTCTGACCTGTTTGTGCAGGCGCTGAAAGCTTCCGTGTGCCGAGGCAGGTTGACGAGGAGCAGGGGACCATGACCAAGATCACAGACACCGTCAAGAACGCCTATGCCAGTGCAGTGGACACCGTCAGCGGATATGTGGAAAGCATCAAGGGCTTGAAGCTGGAGGAGAAAATCAAGTAAGAGATTTTAGATGCAGATTCTGTTTGAATTGATGCAATATATATAAAAAAGTGTGGATTCATATTTATCTCTTCTCTTTCTGTGTTGCCTACAGGAATGTTTACTCTGAAACCACCTCAATCATGGGCACCTACGCTGGCATCATGCAAGACCAGATGTACCACATCTTTTACCAGAAGTAAACTAATTTCCAGTCACCTCAGCTACATTTTTTTTTATCAGTGTGAGAACTTTCAAAATCCACACAAAAAGGCCCAAAAGTCATTTGACATTTTGAACTTGAATTTCACCTCACCCGAGCCTCAAAACCTACAAACAGCATCTTCAAAAAAAAAAATGATGGACCCCCTGCTCTTTGTGGTGCTATCTTGGGCCATTGCACTGGTGGTAAATGTTGTTAACCGCACAACGGACACTGTAATCTGTTGGGAGAAAAACAACAGTTTGCACAAAGGAGCTGGACAGAGCAAGTTGCTGGGCACATGTGAAAGAGCACACAGCACCTTATCATGCACCAACAAATTTCTCCCTGGGTCTCAAACAACCGGCCATGAAAATAATGCAAATAATTTAATAATCTGTCGCCACCTACTGGTGTTTTCATTCATCCCACCTCTGAGTAAATTTAAATATTTGTGTCATATCTTGAAATAAAAATATTTATACAAAAAAACAACTGGTGTCTTTGGTTGAGAAGAGAATTAAGTGAACTATTTGATATGGTAAATTGCTCATATTTACCCCGTCTCTGTGTGTAAGACACGAGTTTCCTTTTATCTCCTTGATGCAAAGGATCACATGTTTATGTCTGTATGAATCTGCAATGAGGCGCAGTGCTTTTATCAGCAGAGGCAGAACAGAACAGAGGCTTCTGTTGCAATTAATAATGGATGAAAAGAAACAACATGTAAAAATGTGAGCACAGAGAGACGGGCAGAGATGAATAAACAACAAAGACTGTGAGGGTTGTTTTTTTTGAGAGCTCTGACAAGCAGCGATGCAAGAATGTTGTGATTTTTAATTAGGGGATAAATCTACAACATGTGGCCTCTTCTGAAGCTACAGACCTAAGAGAAACATTTACTTTCAAGCATCTTTGTGTTTAGCTGTATGTGGAAGCAGACGGATGCAAATTAAACATTAGTGTGTTTTTTAAGGACTTCAGTTTCCCAGAACTTACTAATATACAACTTTAATTATACAATTAAAATGGTGCCACTTGCAGATGTTTGTGTTGGTGTTTGTATCTGCATCTAAATCAGTTTGGTAGAACTGCATTTTGTGTTTGGTAACAGAAATTGTGTCAAATTTTTTCTCTCACCTGCCAACTGTGATCAGATCTGGCTTTGACGCTAATATGATTTAATCTGTGGGCATCTGCAGCTGCTGCCAAACAGAAAAAATAGACTCTTTCAACATCACACAGCAAAAGAGAACAAATGGGGAAGACAGGAGGGAAAGTTATTAATCCCCTGGATACTTATAAATGTGGTTTGATTAATTAAATCTAAATATCAGCTTTGATTTTGCTGCCCATTTGATCACTCTTAGTGTCCACATAAACAGGTGCATCTCAATAAATTAGAATATGATGGAAAAGTCCATTTCCAGTAGTTGAAGTCAAATAGCCCCAACCAAGCATTGAGTCATATAGATGACATACTTTTCAGAGGCCAACATTTCCATATTAAACATACTTTTTAAAATTAGTCTTATGTAGTATTAACCTTTTTTTGAGACACTGAATTTTAGGTCTTCATTAAATATAAGCCACAATCATTATAATTGGAAGAAATTAAATCAATTAAGACATGAAATGTTTAATTATGTGTGTAAATAATCTATATAATGTGTTATTTCCACTTTTTGAATTGAATTTCTGACGTAAATAAAGTTTTCTATGATATTCTTATTTATTGAGATGCGCCTTTCAGTTAAAGTGAGTGGGCGCACATTCAGGAAATTCTCTTAGGTGAGAGAGAACAACATTTTCCTCCAAATTGTTTTCGCTCCTTGTTCATGACTTCAGAACTGGCGGAGAAGAGAATATTCTTTCAGCATAATTTTTCTGACAGTTAATTATTTTTCATCCATGAAAAAGGTGAAAAAATATCAGGTGTTTGTTGTTCTAATACTCATTTCGGCCACAAGAGGCTGAAGTGCACTAAACTACACTACCCCAATGTTCCAATGTTCTAAACAGGACTAATATAATATAACAAGAGGTGGAAGAAGTATTCAGAGCTCTTAAGTAAAAGAACACTACACTGTGAAATTACTCCACTACAAGTAAAAGTCCTGCTTTCGAAATTTACTTAAGTAAAAGTACAAAAGTATCAGCATCAAAATGTTTTTTATCAAAAGTAAAAGTACTTGATAATCAAAATGGAGCCACTCAGATTGTTTTATGTATTCTAAATATATTATTGGATTTTTATTATTATTATTGATGCATTTATGTAAGCAGTGTTTTACTGCTGTCAATGTAGAGCTAATTTTAACTATTTAATATACTTTTATGTGGTTTCATTTATAAACATGCGTAATCACTTTAAATTTGTTGTTTAAATTCATTGTTTTTATGTTAAATCTCGACCTGAAAAGTAACTAAAGCTGTCAGCTAAATGTAGTGGAGTAAGAAGTACAATATTTGCCTTTAAAATATAACGAAGTAGAAATATAAAGTTACAAATGTGGAAATACTCAAGTAAAGTAAAAGTACCTCAAAATTGTACTCAAGTAAATTACTTGAGTAAATGTACTTAGTGACATTCCACCACTGAATATAACTGACATAAAAGCATTTTAGCCAAAAGAAAGACACAAAAGAGTACATGGAGACATTAAAACTCATCTGGAAGAGATATGAATAAATCCTTTTAGTTCTATTTAGAGCGTGGAGCATTTCATGTTCTTGTGAATGAGTATTGCAACAAACAGCTCTCACAAAAACAAAAAAATATACAAAAAAATAAAAATAAACAGCAATTTCATAGATGAAGTTCTTTTAATACAGAACTTAGAAATATTATCCAGGCAAAACCTTTTTTTCCCGGTGACTAATTTCTATTTTTGACCTAGATGCAGCTGCAGCTAAGCAAAGTTAAACTCTATCTGACCGAAGCAGCTGAGTAATTAAACTCTGTCTGAACTTAGTGTGACTGTGCTGCTTCTACACTGTTGCTTTGATGATTTGTGCTGAACCAGATGAGTCCAGAAGATGTTGCATTGCTATGAATATTGCATATAAGATCACAGGTACACTGCAAAACACGGGGTCTAAAGACAAGATAAAAACACAAAATCTGAGGGAAATTATCATGCTGCATGGACAGATAATTTCACATTTTAAGTTGTTGGACTCTTTGTCAATCCAATGCTGACTCTGCATTCCTTTGACCCTTCTGCACATGCTTTAATAAACTAGACATTTTTATACGCTGCAGTTTTTTACTTGGACATCTTTTAATGCGAGAACCCCAGAAAGATTAGTAATATAGTATAACTGCTACCACAGAAGCTAATGAATAAGCAATAAAATAAACACAATACATAAACAGACCGTGCTCTTTATATAATAAACAATAACACCAGAAGGATATAATTGGCTTTGCAAAAATATCCATAATTCCTGAAGTTTTTGGAGGTGTTTTGGGTCAAATTGAAAATTGAACTCATGAAATGTTAACGAGCTAACCAAATACTTCTACCAGAATAATAATTTGAAAGGTCATAATATATATCAACTGACAAACAATTATTTCAGAAACTCCGGGGGGAATATGAGACTTTTAGTAAATAAATGTCTTGGTTTCCCAGAAGGGGCAGTGCAATGGACTTGGACTTGTGCAATCTGTGATATTAAAAGATAAACCTTTTAACATTGCATCATGGTAAAATATTAACTTTATAAACAGCAATTGGACTCTTATCTCCTTTGTTATTACTTCTTGTGGTACAACAAAAGCTTTGTTCATTTCTCTATGACACATTATTCATTTTAGAGTACTTAGTACAGACAAGCCATAAAAAATGGCTTTAATATATCCCACTGAGGAAAAAGAATCTGTGCACAGCAGACTTTTGCTATGAAAAAGACATAACATTCACCAAAACAGAAAAACTTGAACTGAAATCTGTCTGAAGAACATCTTGTTCTATGTTAAACCTCTGAAGTCCAGGAGATTTTGGTTCAAATTTGTCAACTTCCTATGCATTAATTTCTGTCTCTGTTTAGCATCTTTCAGTCTGTCCTTACATCACATGCATGGCTCATTTTTCTCCACACAAACTTGGCCATCAGTCAGATTTTTCAATTCAAGTGTAAAGCTGCCAGGAACCCAAAATATAAACAAAAGACACAGGTGTCTATGGAAATGTACCATTTTTTATCTTTTTTTACCATTTATACACACAAAACCAGCAGAAAAAATAATAAATAATAAAACTACAAAACTGTCTATTTGCATGTAAATTAAAAATAGTAATAGTCATAGTCATAGTTTTAATTGTAGAAAGAAAATTCACATTTTAAAAATGGTCTAGAAACATAAAAGGCACACTGTGAAAGCTCCTATGATTGAGTTTTCAACTGGCTTTCTCAGCTTGGGTTAACAAGGTGTGTGACTCTAACGGGAAAATATTGTTATCCGGAGGTGTTTGAAATATCTCTGATAAGGTTATTGCAAAGGTTGGACTGGAAATGATGCTGGATAGCAATAAAAATAATTCTGTTCCTCCCACTGACCTAAAAAACCGATGCAGGTATAAAGACTCCAGACTAGTCAAACATCACAGAAACAAATCAGATCAGGACAAAAACAACAGAGATACAACATGAAACTTCTTCTTCTACTGGTTGCTTTGGGGCTCGCAGGTAGATATTTACCATGTTGTGTGCAAAATTTAAAAAAATCAGATGAGAACAGCTGTTTAGTTTCTCTTTGGTGTTGTTGGTGTGTTACAGGAGCGGCTCCCCTGGAGGACAGCAAGGAGTGCCAGCCTCACTCCAGACCGTGGCACGTCAGGCTGCATGGTGGAGGGGCGTCCTGCAGTGGAGCGCTCATCAACGACCTGTGGATAGTAACCTCCTTTGAATGTTCACCCACGTACGTTAAACCTCTCACCATTCAAATACTTTAACCCATTGAAGCCTGGAAAGCGGATACGTTGTTTTGTAGTATTTGTATAAGCTCTCAAATACTTTTTGAATTTCATTTATATCTGCTACAGAGGCTGAAAAATCTATTATTTAGTAGAAGCGTTTCCAGAAAAACTTCAGGTTTTATGGGCTTATTTTAAAATCGCCCAGAGGTTTTACAGGCGTTTTAGGCCTCAGTGGGTTAATTTTTTTTTTTTTTTTTAGAATTGGTCGTTGTGGGCAGTGGATGTTTAGGGGGAGATAGGAGGTCAACAATAAATGCGACATAGAAGTGGTAACATTATGTGAAAGCTGTGAACCTGAAGATTAATTTGAGATGCAGCTCAGCACTTTGTGTCAAGTTGTTCTGGGCAAAAATATCTTATAAAAAATGTCTTAATTAATTAATTATTTATTTATTGAAACCTGTTCTGCCCTACAAAGCCTAACTGCAGTAACTACACAAAGGGTCAAACTGAGAAAAACTGCTTTCATGTTTTTTTAAAAGGCCAGCCAAATGTGTGTAGGTTAGTGATATGACACTCATTTATTTTTATGTATTGATGATGTAATTTTTATGCTAAAAAAATCATGACCATTTATTTGACCTTTGACACCAAAAATGTAGTTACTGCACTCTAGTTTTGCTGTAAAAGGCTCTAATAGTAATGCAGTAACTACAATGCTGTTGTCTTCTTTCAGCTTTTATATGTTTGTTTCCAGTGAATAAACATTTTCAAATTGATTTTGTTATAAATGTATTAAAAGTGTTGAACAACTCTTTTCAAAAAAAGATGTGTGTATAGACTTAATGTTAGTAATGATATATTTTAGTCTTAATATAATTTTATCTTACTTTTTTACTTCATCACTATCTAGATAATAATTTCCCTATCAAATAAACTAATAATTTATAAAAAAAATTTGTCTTCACTATTTAACACAATGAAGAAATTCAAGGCTACACTGGATCACAGTCAAAGTGAAGTTACGGTCTGCGGTCTGCTTTGGTTTTGAGTTAGATTTTGTAGTTACTGCAATTTTTATAAAATTATTTCTCTGAAATAAAGCAAAACTGAAACCTTAAACTTTGTCACAAGATAAAACAGACATCAAGGAGTTCATTTTTAGTTATGACTCAATTTCAACCAAAAATATAGTTACTGCAGTTAGGCTTTGTGGGCAGTATAAAGGGTCATAACATTAGGGTTGCCATGTTCAACTATGTCCCATAAGTGCATTTTTGGGTTAATACCATTAGTTACACACAAACTTTTATCATGTGATTATCCGAGAGGTCACAGCAGCTCATTTTATACACTGAAGTTGAGACTCAAGAAATGCCCTCACTGCAATGAACTGGCTACTATTGATGACTCACATCATCCCACATTAAGAAAACTGGCCTCACTGAGTCCACAAGTCTCAGCTTTCAACTGATATCCAGTTTATGTCATTTAAAGCCTGTTTAGGGACCTCAGTATGCACACATATTCAAATTGCAAATTTGCAAGTTGGCAGAAATGGCAAATTTGTACTACATGAGAAAAACAATGTGTTTTTTGCCTTGAACTGCATGTTATCAGCATGAGTATGTATGTAAAGAGGAGACTTGTGGAAACACAGAGAGCCTGTTTTCATTGATAGCATGACATCAGAGGTCACATGACCGCTTTGAAAACAGCCAAAACAGCCTAACTTTGCAGCATTTTTTCAACAACTTCCCGACACCCTGCGGAAGAAAAAAAAAAGGCGGAAATTTCCGTTGGCCTGCTGGCAGAACTTGTGAATAGTAACTGGTTAAAGTTACTGTTAGTGCCAAATGAAAAGGGCTGCTGATGGTGACTTAAAAACTTTGTTTTTTGTGTCTTGTCTCCAAGTGGTGGGGCATTTTTTTCACGTTTGAAAGAGTAAAAACAAAAGATTCAATGTTAAACTTAGCATTATTTTAAAAATTCAAATGAATCTGAATTACATTTATTTAACCAATCACCAAGAAAACTTGAGGCCTAACTAATAAGAGCAACAATGTGTGTGATTCAGAAAAAGATTTTTGACTCAAAAAAGATTCAAACAGTCACTAAGATGTGTTTCTGAATACATTTGAGGTGGAAAATAGGCAACGCAGTAACAAAATCTTGACTAATTGGACAGTTTGATCTGAGTTTCATGAGTCGCACTGCAAACCCTTTCCATTTTAAATAAAAGTTAGGATTGGCCCGTTGTGACCCAGGCCGGGAGGATAACTGTCTGAATGGTGTGAATGATCTGCCAGAGCAAATAAAACATGAGCTCAGCAGATTCAACTGGTTTCCAGGCTACCTAATTGCAGAACTGCAATTTAATGTACGTCCAAATTTCCCCAAAGAACCAGCAGTGAAATCACTTTCAACCTTGCTTAAAAACTTCCTGATGTGCTTGACAAATTCTGCTTTGTAAGAATTCAACCATGTATTATTATTATTACCTTTCATTTTATTTTTTACCTGTAATTATATTCCTTCAGCCTTTTCAGCTTGACCTTCAGTCGTCAGCTTCTCCAACGCCTGGCACAATGTTCCTTCGGAAATAAAAGAAAGAAATTAAAAAAGGAATGCTCTTTGTTTGACTCACTGAAGTGATTCATGAACAGATCAGACCTTTTTGTCAGCTGTTTTTATAATTTGAAGCACTGAACATGCTGTGCTAATACATCTTAATATATCGTGTCTACAGACGTCATTATAATCTGCTTTGACAAGTCAGTCATCAAGGCATGTGTCGGGCGGTCGCTGTGTGAAAGACGGCACGTTTCACTTGTGTTCCTCCCTAATTAAACTTCAGTCATTAACCTGCTGCTCATGTCTGATTGAGGCTCGCCGTTCCTCAGTCATGGCTCTGTTTCTGCCGGAGGCCCGAAAGGTCTGCTTGAGCTTAATAAATTAGAGTCTGTCTCCTCCTGTCCCTGCAGATCCTACAGCACCGTAGCATCTCTGGGGGAACATGACGGGACTGTGGATGAGGGCACCGAGCAGCACATTCTTGTTGCTGATGTGATCCAACACGGTCCCTACCGCTCACCCTTACACAGCCTCACCCTGGTGCGTCTGGCTGAGCCCGCCCGCTTCACCGCGTCCGTCCAGCCCATCCCTCTGGCCAGCCGCTGCCCCGAGCCTGGAGACACCTGCCACGTCAGCGGCTGGGGATCCACCACCCCATATCAACGTAAGTGGATTTAAAAAGAGCGACTGTGGCTTTTGCACCTCATTAACTTGTCACCACATTAGAATTTGCTGCAAATCCAGTGCCCCCTAATCCAGTCTACGAGTATTCCCTATGAATGATGACTTTTCCCAATGAATATCTGATCAAACTCAAGGCCTCGGATACAGCTTTATTTGTTGTTTTACATTTACTGCTCGTTTTACATCTCATCAAAATTCCCTGTGTGCATCACTGAGGCCTTGAAAAGCAAGTTGAATACATTTGTAAAACCACTTTGTAACATTTTCAACCTCTCTTGAATCTCAGACATGTCTCCCAATACAACAGAGATGGAAACTTAAAGAGGGGCAGTCAGACTGTTCATTCAGTAGAAAATATTCCCATCAGAACTGCAGACAGTTGATAATGTTGATTATCTATTCAGGTCCCTTGTTCTGTGGAGCAGAATTGTAAAAGTTTAAATGCTGTGAGCATCGCACACAAACCCTGGACAGAAACTATCTTAATAAACACAGAAACCTCCAGAGGTTAATTAGAAAATAATAATTTTAATAATACTTTGTATGAACTGGCCCTTTAAATAGCCCAGGAGGTGAGAAATTACTGAGGAAAAAGTCGTCACAACACAAAAATACCCTAAATAATTTATGTACTGCAATTCTTTTCTTCTTATTAGTTGAATTTATGGTTTTCTAAACATGGAAAAGATATCTAACTGCAGTATTTTCTGGAACAATAAGGTGTGTTTTCATTGCTACATGTTGCCATATTTTATTATTTACATATATGATTAGAGAGGTCACATCCTGTTTATGAGAATGCAGCCGTGTGTGTGATAAATACTGTAAATCTTAAATTCAAACAACAAAACCTGATAATAAACTTGACATTAAAAAATAATAATTTTGATTTTCCAGTTAAAGTCCTACAGTGTAATGGATCTTCATGATAGAAATTCTCCTATTTCTGTTTGACTGAAGTAAATGAATGCAGTGTCATAGCTGTGTGCTATCCTTTCCTGCATGTTTATTTGCTGCAGTTATTCTTTTATAGTACTCTTTCAAAAATAAATGCACAACAGGGAGGAAGCAGCACCACTCACTTTACAGCAGGAAACAATTATTGGAAATTCTGACTCAATATGGAGGGAAAACAACAGAAAACTATTAGTTCTACATTTCCATCATGTCTCTGGGAAACGTTGGATTCTGATCAGCAGGTGTGCATGTAGTTGCTAAAAAGCTCATCAATATTCTGCTCATTGCAACGCTAACAAGGCATGAACATTCTGTTTTAATAACTGCTAAAAATGGCTTTTCTTTAATCAGAGGAGTTTCTAATTGCCTGTCAAAATGCCCAGTCAGTGATCAGGACTAATTAAAACAGGTAGACCTTGAAAATAGTATTTACTCGAGGTTTAGACCTTAATGCTCCAGCGAAAGAAGTTGTAATGCATGAAAATGGGAAGTAATCAGTCGACCTGAAGCGGGAAAGGAAAGGAAGGTTTTGTCAAAGAGTGAGCAGCAGATTAATGGTTCAGAATATATCACAATAACTCAGTTTTACTGCAAATCAAGATGATGACTCATTTTTGAATGAATAAAAGTTATAACCCACGTTTTTTGCTCTTGGAAACAGATGGACGGTCTCGTGGCCTGAAGTGTATAACTGTTCCTGTGGTGTATGACCAGACCTGCATGAACACATTCCCAGAGTACCTGTACTGGAGTCCTTATATGGTCTGCGCTGGTCGATTAAACACAGATAACTGCTTGGTGAGCATGGTCACAACTAAAATAAACTATGGATAACACTGGTGTATTTCCCTGCTTCTCAGCATTTTGATTCAAGTTTCTAACTTGCATATACAGTCATGGACAACAAACAGCATTTTTTTCTTCAATTTCTTGTTCATTTTAATGCCTGGTACAACTAAAGGTCCATTTGTTTGGACAAATATAATAAAAACAACAAAAATAGCTCATAAGAGTTGAATTTAAGAGCTGATATTTAGCCATTTTCATGTTTTTTTGGATAATAACCAAAATCATTATGAAGAAAAACATGTAAAATGTCTAGATATCAGCTCTAAAATTCAACTCTTATGAGCTGTTTTTGCTAAAAGTACATTTGTTTGGACAAATATAATGATAACAACGAAAACAGAGCATAAGAGTTGAATTGAAGAGCTGATATCTAGCCATTTTCATGGTTTTGATAATAACCAAAATCATTATCATGTTATCAAAACATGTAAAATGTCTAGATATCAGCTCTTAAATTCAACTCTTATGCTCTGTTTTTGTTGTTATCATTATATTTGTCCAAACAAATGTACTTTTAGTTCCACCATGCATAAAAAATGAACAAGGAATTAGAGAAAACAAGGGTCTAATATTTTTATCCAAGACTGTATTTCCCATAAACAAGTCACTTACCCTCTCTTCTCTCTCCAGACTGGTTCTGCCAACGTGATGGTGTGCGATGGCGAGCTGCAGGGCGTGCTGTGGATGAATCACGGCTGCTGGAACCCAGCTCACCCCACCGTCTACAGCAAACTGTGCCTGTACAACAACTGGATCAAAAACGTGATGAACAACTACGTGCCCACTCTGCCGACAGAGACCACTCCGGTGACGATGACATGAAGCAGCAGAGAGGCATTTATTCACAGATTAAATGTAAACACTATAAAACACTGTCATAAATGTTTCCCCCGTATTTTACTGGGACAGCTTGGTGTTGTGAAAACTTGGCGTAAGCCCAAAATTTATGGGTTGCCCTTTCAGCCAATTAAACAAGACACAGCACTTAGCATTTAGTGGAAGTGATAAGGAAGATTAACTGACATTAATATCCAAAAGTATTCATGAAATGCTGCAGTATCAAAATGAGTATTTTATGTTCGGCTACAGAAAAAAATGTGTATGTAAATTCAAACTGTATTGGTAAACAACAGAAAATTAAAATGTGATATTTTTTAACATATTCAGGAATTTTAGTGTGTCATTTAATCCCTTTCCCTAACTTTCTTAAGCAAAAAGTTTCCACAGATTTGTTTTTCATGGTGGTGGTGATTTAGACATGGCACAAAGGTTTGTTTTGTTCCACATGTTGAAAACCAATTCATCTTTGGGCTGCTGCGTGCTTGGTAAAAGATTGCACTGCTTTTTAAATGTGTGAGACAAATTGACATTTTTCCAGAAAACAACAAATAAGGATAGTGTCCAAATGAGTTTTTTTTTTATATTAACAATCGATCAAATATGTAATAAGAAAGAGCTCACTCATAGTGAGGAGCCCACAGAGACTCATCACTTATCACTCAATTCTGAGGCAACTATCAACTCAATGTGAGGTGTTTTACTGCCTTTAGCTCACTGCTTCCACTAGGGGGCGCAAAAGCTTCACGCTGGGGGTCGTAAAGCCTCAATTTCATTCATTTCTGTCATGCAAACTAAATTATTTTGAAAGTTTGGATTATTATTTAAGATATAAACTGACAGGAACATCACAGGATAAGGACACCTGAACACAAGCTATGTTCACAGATAAATTACAGACAGAACCTACATAGAATTTGTAAAATATAAATAAATAAATTATAAAGACAATCAAGTATGTATGAAAAAAGTACAGGGAATTGCATTACAATTGTCCCATAATAATAGGAAAAATAATCTCTGGTGAAACACTCAAAAAAATGCTAAAAAATTATCTAAATTACAACTGAATTGCAGTAAATGCACACAATATTTGGACTAATTGCACCATTTCAGTTTTTCTGTACTGTTATTTTCATGCATTGATCATAATATGAAATATAATATGATATTAATTAATTGAAAACAGTATAAACAAAAGTTTTACAAGAGTGTAGTTGTTTTTTTTAATAAGCCAAATGTTAATTTGATCGAAACTCTTTTCATGCAATTTATATTCATGAAATCAAATCAAGTCAAATACAATGAGCATGGTAATGAGGTGTACCTGCATTATTCTGCATCATGCAAATGCTCCCGTGTGACAAAGGCTGGGCAGCATTAATGCAAAGCACCACTAGATGGGGGTAAAGCCCAGTGATAAAGGAAGCCATTGTGTTAAAGCCCTAATGAGAGAAGGAGGACAGGGAGCGAGAGAAAGAAAGATTTTGCTCATAACAATGTGGACAGGTGGCATGAATCTTACATTCTGTGAGAGGTTTTGTCTGAGATCTGAGCTCTGCCTCCACTCGAAAATGTTCACAAAAATGTGTCGCGGCAATAAACACTTCTAATGTAACTGTACTGGGAGAGAATGAGAACAAAGAAAGTGAAGAACACATGGGGGAGTTAGAGGCACAGCATACATACACAACAACAAATACAACAAACACACACACACTCACACACAAAGTGACTGACAGCTGTGTCCATAATCACCCAGGCAGCTGAACATGGGGGCCACTGCGCCATCTGTTCCCCGCATTTCTCTCCCGCTCCCGCTCACCCCCGTCCCCCTGTTCTCCCACCTCTGTGGGAGACAGAGGACACACTGAGGGGCTGACTTTAGTAACTGGGATGCCACTTTAGAGAGCAGTGTGATATTAATTGATGTGGGTTTTAAGAGCTGCTCTTTGTTTGTTTGCTTTCTATCCATTTGGACAGCCATTGTTTATAACTCTGAGGGATTTGACTGAAACCAATTCAATGTAATTGCTGCTGTGTGAATAATTTCTAGCTTTTGTAATAGATATAATAAGTCACTTTACTCATTCCCTCAGGCAGGACACCCAATACAACAAGCCTGATATCCTGTGGGACTTCCCCCAAATACCTCCTCGGCCTCTTTGTGCGCTGAATCCCAAATGATCTGCAGTTTTTGTGTCTCATAGTATGTGGTCTGCCTCCCTCCAAAAGTGGGCGTGGTCCCGAATGTTTACTTGGCTGCTTTGGAGATCTAAAGCGTCTCCCTAATAATTTCCACCTGAACTCTCTGGTAAATGGGATGGGTTATCTAATGCACTTCTGCAAACACCACAGCCCATTTCCTTCCTGTAATTTCGAGCTGGAATTCAACCTTTCATTTCCTTTGCAAATAAAGTGAGCCAAAGCCGTTCAATATGGTTAAACAGCGGTGTACAGTAAAGACGGAGGCAGATGTCTGAGATAACAGATAATAGAGTTTACAGCTCTGTGAGGTTGTACTTAGGCACTGGTGGTGCTTTGTTCTGACTGATGTTTAACAGGTATATCATGATTTTCGACTGTTCCTATAGTCATTAAGTCTTTATTGGGTGAAGAACCATATTTGCTAATAACTTCAGCGAACATCCAAAATGGGGTCCCAAGCCTCTCTGTGAGGTCATAGTACCATATGGATTTCTCCCAGCCAATCAGCAAAGATTAGGCTACGTCACGGACAGAGAGACTAGACATCTGACCAATCAGTATGATAATAACATAATATTGATATTAACTTTATTGACCTCGACTCCCAGCGATAAAAAATATACAGGTGAATCTCAATAAATTAGAATATCATAGAAAAGTTTATTAATGTCAGTAATTTATTAATGTCAGTCAATTCAAAAAGTGGAAATAACACATTATATAGATCCATTACACACAGTAATTATACACACTAATTATAATGATTATGACTTACATTTAATGAATACCTACAATTCAGTGTCTCAAAAAAATGTAATATAACAAAAGACCAATTTTAAAAAGCATGTTTAATATGGAAAAGTTGGCCTCTGAAAAGTATGTCCATCTATATGACTCAATACTTGGTTGGGGCTATTTGACTTGAACTACTGGAAATGGACTTTTCCATCATATTCTAATTTATTGAGATGCATCTGTAAGTCACTAAAGTAAAAAAGATCCTCCAATAAACTCTAGGGTTGAAATTTGGAATTTGAAAGTATTTCAAGGAGACATTATAAAAAAAATTGAAAAAATTAAAGTGATTATCATCTTGTCCATGCATCAGGTACGTCAGTTCTTCTCTCTGGCACACAAGAGTATTATAACATTTTCTACAAAGGTGTAAGTAGGGCAAATGCTGCTTAGATGTTGATAGTCAAACTTACTCATCAAAGCTGCTCACATCCTTATGGATTTATTTTACAGAGTTTCCAAAAATTCATGCAGGATGTCAAAGCTTCTGAACAGAATCCATCCAGTAGCCTCGCTGCTGAGACACATATCCACTTAAAGGTCAACCAAATCCATCGATCCATCCATTTTCCTCCGCCGGGTCGCGTGGGCAGCAGGATAAGCAGGGCGTCCCAGACGTCCCTCTCCCCAGCCACAACGTCCAGCTCCTCCTGGGGGACCCCGAGGCGTTCCCAGGCCAGGAGAGAGATATAATCCCTCCACCGTGTTCTGGGGTTTCCTGTGGCTTGGGCATCCTTACCAGATGCCCAAACCACCTCAGCTGGCTCCTTTCGACGCGAAGGAGCAGCGGCTCTACTCCGAGCTCCCTCCGGATGTCTGAGCTCCTCACCCTATCTCTAAGGCTGAGCCCAGCCACCCTATGGAGGAAACTCATTTCAGCCGCTTGTATCTGCAATCTTGTTCTTTCATTCACTACCCAAAGCTCATGACCATAGGTGAGGGTTGGAACGTTGATGGACCGGTAAATCAAAAGCTTTGCCTTCTGGCTCAGCTCCTTCTTCACCAGGACGGTCCGGTTCAACACCCGCATCACTGCACCAAACCGTCCATCTCACACTCCGTTCTACCTTCACTCGTGAACAAGACCCCGAGATACTTGAACTCCTTCGCTTGAGGCAGTACCTCTCTCCACCCAGAGGGGGCAGTCCACCGTTTTCTGGCAGAGAACCATGGCCTTAAGCAAATCTTTAGGATTTATCCTCCAGGGTCCATAAATATCTTAACCAAATTACACGGCAATCCTTTCAATAGTTGTTGAGATATTTCAGTCTGGTCCAAACCAACTGACTGACGGACAATCAAAGGGACAACACCATCCCTAAAAGCACGCTGTTTAGCATGGCTAAAACTACAATTTATGTTGGCAATGCTTTTAAAAGGACGGTAACACAGTCCAACAAATTACTAAGGATTGATTAACTGACTTAAGGAAGAATTGCCTGCTGCACCCTCGCTCAACATTTCTCTGCCTAATGGCCTTAAGAAGTGTTTCAATCTCTCCTGGGCTTGTGAAAAACAGAAAATCTTACTTTATAACAACAACTGTCTTGACAGGCAGCAGAGTTGTGTTTTCTCCAGAAAGAAAGATGCATTCATTGTCCCTTGGCCTGTGGAGGTCAGATGCATCTTCCTAACACCCACTCAGAATTTAATGGACCAACATAATCAGGAGTTGTAAAGATAAGATGACCTTTGTGGTCAGAGGGATTTTTACGCCTTGGAATAAATTCTAGACTCAAGTCTGACTCCCGGTAATCTACTCTTCTTGTCAGTTCTTCTGTTTCTACCCTTCAGACAAACATGCACACGTACGGTTTGTGTATGAACTGTGAAACTCTCTCTCTCAGCCCAGTTAGCTATAATAGGCTTACATTTATTAATGGTTAACCATCGCGCCTTTCCTTTCTACCTCACCCTCCAACTTACTGTAAATTATTCCCCAATTTATAAACGTCCTCCCTCCCACCTCCTCTCTGTACTGGCTTTCATAACTCAGGCATGCATGCACAGCCCCCATTGAAAACAAATATCATCCACAATTGCCCAAACACCGTGGCATGAGCTGATTAATGAGGGAATTAAAATGAACGATGATCCATAGGGGGAAATCTTTTTCCTGAGGTGTGACAGTGCTTATCAGCGGTTGGTACAGTATCTGTAGAGTAAACGTGAGCCATCTCCTCCTCCCTTCCTCCACCTCCCTCCCTCCATCGCTCTGTTTCTCTGGCACACTGTCGCCATCACTCATCACCGGCTTACATTCCCAGCATTCCCCTGTGGCACCTGGCTCATGAGAGAGAGAGAAAAGTGACGAACACGCACTCAAACGCAGCTTCACAAACAGAGAGAAAGTGCACACTGCACACACGCGCTCATCCCTCCATCGCACACTTCTTCTCCCAAACAACTGACAGGTCCTTTCACAAAGATGTAAATGAATATGGGGAGCTGACTTACATTAGCACAGGTCTGTGCATCTGTGTGGGAATAAACTGTATGTGTTTCTGTTCACCAGGCTAATGGCTCATTGAGAAGAGCACAGGCCAAGTCAATCATAACGGATCTCTCCCCGTCGTCCCATTGAGACCTGTGGCTCATCAGGGGGGATAATTAGACTGAAGAGCTTTAATGATACTAGCCTAATAGCTACAAGAGCACACAGCGAGGCAGCAGTGTGCACATGTGTGTGTGTGTGCATGTGGGATGTGGGGAGTGTGAAGGTGTGGGATGGTTTCTCTGAGAGGCAGTAAGTGACTGGATAAGTGATTAAAAATGATGTTTTGTTAACACATGTTTATGAGAGTGTGTGTGTGTGGCTGGTGATAATTTGGAGGATGATGGGAAAATTAATATTAGGGATAGTCCCCCAAAACACACACACACACACACACACACACACACACACACACACACTCGCTCAGTTTTATACTGATTTTCTCCTACTCTCTACAGTGTATGGTGTAGAGTCTACAACCTAGTTAGCACAAAGACTCTCTGTGTGGTGTGTGTGTGTTTTTTCTTGTACTTCCTACATAGTGAGGACCGGAACATGTTTTTGACCAACAGAGTGAGGACATTTTTGCGAAGTGAGGACATTTTGGCCGTTCCTCACTTCTTTAAAGGCTTGTTTGAGAGTTCAGACTTAGTTTTAGGATTAAGGTTACAATTAGGGTTAGGGTTGGGCATTTAGTTGTCATGGTTAAGGTTAGGTTAAGGGTTAGGGTAAGGGGCTAGGGAATTCATTATTCCAATGAGGGCCCTCATAAGGATAGAAGTACAAGGATGTGTGTGTGTGTGTGTGTGTGTGTGTGCGACAGAAAGAGATGGAGGTGGGGGAGGCTTTATGCATTCATATTGGAAATTGCTGTGAATTTAAATGAGCATGTGCACTTTGGTGGACACAAGCTGTTTAGTAAATGCAGAGACAAAGTGCTTTGCAGAGCTTTGAGTGCTTACATATAAGAGGGTGGAAACAATAATGGTTCCCACTATATCCTCTCTCTCAATACATTAATCTACAGATCCAAAAATTACCACAGAGCTACAAAGACCCGTCATGCCACAGTTTCAACATTAAAATTTAACATGATGAATTAATGTATTTGGGTTGATTAGTTTTTATGTGATAGAATTCATGCATGTTTTTATTTAATATATCTCCAAGTTTACATACACTTTATTATTTCACTCCCCCTTCAAAATACAACTAAATGGGTCATTTGTACAGCAACTTACTACAACTCATATTTACTTAGAAGTGCAACTGTTGCAGTTAAGACCGTCTCCAAGGTTGAAGTGACGCTATGGAGTATTTAAACGCATTGTGGGAATCAAGGATATGGAGTACAAAGAACAACAAAGTCCACTTATGGTGTGCAGAAGTGGTGGTGGATAGCTCAAACAAAAGACAATAATAAACATCTTACTTCCGGCAGTTACATGCATTTATTTCACTTTTTTAATGATCTTTTGAAACACCTAGCCATGTGTTTAAGGCGGCTGTATGGCTTTGAGGACTTTTTGGAAAATAAAAGCAAATGGGGTGGAGACCCAAAATTCACACAAATCAAATTCATCCTGCAAGGAAAATCTCAATTGTGTACAACAGAAGTGTAAGCAATAGACTGTCCTCCCCCCAAAACAGATTGAATGGCCCCTTTTCAGTTAAATTCATTTATTTAGCTTTTTATACCTTTGTAACACCTAACCAGTTTTCTTGCCTAAACCACAAGAAACTACTTTCACTTCACAAGGCAGGGACATGTTGTAAAGGCAACCATTGGAACGGAAACCTGATTCTTCCAAGATGGAGGGACAAATGCTTCAACCAATAGCACACTGAAAGTTTTTCAGAACTGCCAATGCTGTTACGAAGTGGTACACATCCACTAACCGTCTTTAAGGCACACTCAATTTTTTCATTGATCCAACATGCCAAAAACACTCAGCATGGGATCAGGCTGCACTATTCTACCACTACACTGGAAAATAAATTCAAAATCTGTCTTTTATACTTTTTAACTTTCTCCACCTCTTTTACAATCCAAATGGGACTCAAACCTTGGAAGTGAAGCTTCTTTTTGTGCCACATAACTCTCATACAGAGAGGGGATTGAGAGAGCACACATTCACATGCATTTTCAATAATGGTTTTCTCAACAAAAAAAAAAGAAAAAAAAAAGAGGGGGCTATAGCTACAAAGAAGTGAACCCCACAGGGAATCCATTTACCTTCCCCTGCAATCATCATACACCTCTGTAAAAACACCATGGACTGGCGCCGTTGCCATGGATACATGCCGCCTTATCCCTCCCTCTAACTCTGTCATTTTACCAATGTGTCTGTTCTTACACTGGAAAACCTATAATCCCTATAGGCCATTGCTACATACCAGAACAAGTTGTTTCCTGTATGTAAGCATGTCTTCAAGTATTTGTGTGTGAGGAATGTAGTAAAAAAGCATCACCTGAGGGTGCACATTACTCCAGTGAGACAGAAAAATAACACCCACCGATCCTACACAAATAGATACACAGCTCGAGATTCTGTTAACAGCTGCTCACTGCTGTGAACGGGTGATACCGAATGTGTACCGTATGTTTCCTCGATACAAACACACACATACACAGCCCCAAGCGGAGAGAGATGTCCCATCGCTAACACCAGGTAAGCCTGACAAAGTCCCCTTAGCTAAGCCGGGACTCATTGATAGGTCTGTCACACAGGGGAGAGAAGTTGACTCATATATCACTGCAGACTTGGAAACTCCCCGTCTGCTGAAAATGTCATCCACAGAATACTGAAAATGCCACAGACAGTGTTACTTTTTTCCGAGAGTTAACAAAAGGTGTGCTGGGTGAATGGCTGGCTGATCATAGTTTATTTAATCTCAGTTGTCCTGTTGTAGCTGAGTTTTTCTGCTTCACGCCTGAGAAACATAAATAATTAATCATTTGGCAAGATTCTGTCCGTACACTGAGAAATTGATTTCCTCCAAAAAAAAGAGAAAGAAAATCCATGACACTTCCACCTTTAAAAAGTAGGAGATTGTTTTGATTGTAATGTCAGAATAGAGCTTTTATTGCAGGGAATTGTAATTAAATTTGAAGAACTGACACGCCTTGTCAGTGCAAGTAATAGAGAGGGGAGTCTTGGGGTTTGGAGAGTAAATAATTGACAATAACATACAGTTGAGCAGGAGTAGTGGAGCAAGTTTTACCTATCAAAATTGGGGTTTCTGGTGGGTATTAATTCAAGTCCTGTTCCTCCTGTATGTCTGGGATTTTTTTTCTGTTATTTTTACCTAACCTTAGCCGAGTAGTTTGTTACTGTTCACATTTGCAGCATTTTTAAAGCAGCGATTGTCACACGGCCGAAGGAGAACGGGTTGCAGCTGTTCAGAAACATTCATCATATTTGAGGTTTAAAAATATAGAGATTGAGTATTATTTGTGCAGAAATGTACAATTGCAATGTTTATTCTTGTGACTGGGTTAGAGAGCAACACATCGTTTTCAAGATGTAAAACAATCACAGTTAAGGTGAGCGGAGAACAATACATGGTTAGGCTTAAAAAAAAGATGGTTAAGAAAGTAAAATAAATGGATATAACTACCAGCAGAGAGGTAGTTATATTGGTCATGAAAAATGTAACATAGACCTTGACGTAACTGTGCAACGTAGCTAACTCTGACTTTTGGTCTCACACAGGACACAAAATTCCTGTGTTTGTCTGAAACATCCACCAGCCCTCACTTCCACCTTGAGTGGACCTTGTCCTTCTTTATACCATTGAAGGATAGGGATATATAGCTTAGCTTAGCTTAGCTGTAACTGAAGTGCTAAAACTAGTATTTGTTATAAAAACTTCAGTGACATTGTGCTCTCTTATTGAAACTTTCCTGAAAACCGGTAAGAACTAGATCAGGGTGCGGCTATTTCAGTAAAACACATACACATAGGCCTCAAAAAGGGAACAAAGAAACATACATGCATAACACCGTAGTTTTGAAAAGACATAAACCACAAGGTGACTGGTTTGGGTTGGCTACTGCCATCACCATCATAAATTGACCAATCACGAAAAAGTCCAACCTGCGGTCGGGGTGGGTCCCACACCCAGAAGATAACTGTGAATGGAGGAACTTGTTCGCACTCTGACTGGTGATCCCGGCGTGGACACAGCAGAGTCCATTGCATTGCATTTGGCTATTATTCTTTCAATAAACTGTAAACTGTATTCAGTTGTTTTGAGTCTTTTGTAAAAAAACAAGTCTAGAACAAAAGAACTGGAGTGTGGGAGACTTTAGGAGCCCCGGCTCTAACACCAAACATCCTAATTTTTGCATTTGCTTTCACACTGTGTCACCATGCTTACATCTTGTCCTGCATGACTACTTGGGTACTACCTACAAACGTAAATATGGGTTGTATTACATCGCTGTACAAACCACCCATGGGGTTGTATTTTGGAGGAGGATAATCTTCTGCTTCGTGTTGTCAACAGTTTGTTGAAAAACTGCTCATTACAATGTCACCTTGGGTAAAAAGGGAGGCTTATGAACAACTACAATGTCTATTGTGGTGGATAATTGGGACTTATCAGTGAGAGTTGACTCTTAAGCTTATCTCCAAAATTCCTGTCTGCCACCTGATGCTTGATCATTTGATTCTTGAAAATAACCAGGGACACATTAAGCCATGAGATTGCTTTTTCTGTGATTTCTTTCTATACTAACAACTTTATTCGCAGCCACCTTCTTCTATTTATTTGAAACTGACTGCTGCTGCTGCTGCTGCCACACGGCTAATGCATCAATTTCTTTGCAGCAAAGGATTTCTACTTGGAAAGACCCGTTCCCCTGAGGGCTAAATGTATATCTTTTATGAGCCGGGCATAGATTGAATCAATGTTGCGCTACATCTTTTGCCAATAGAGCAAATGTTGCAAAACTAACAGTGACTCATATAAGAGCGGAGTCACAGATTGTTATTTGGAGATATATCTTCTTTCATCAAGACATATATCAAGACATAGAAAGCATCGTCAACAGGAATCACAGGTGGGCTAATATCCCCTATTATGACCCCCAACCTCATTCTTACTGTAGCATGAAAGCTAACCTTTGAAACATAAAACCTAACCCCGACCCTGACCCCGTGTGGCAAAGGTCGGCTTCACAAACGCATGTCTTGGCGGCAATTTTGCAAACTATTCTGCACCACGAAGCACAAACACACACACACACACACACACACACACACACACACACTGAAGGAAGGGAGGGATCAAGAACACATACAATTAGTAAGGAATGTTAGCCCCTCTTGCCCCACCCGGGCTGCCCCTTCCCCTCCAGCATGTGGCTCAGAAAAGAAGCACACCCTCAGACAACCTTTCATACAGTACAGGTCAGGACCAGAAATCCTTCTTGCAATTCTCTAAAAGTATTTATGTTAAGTCAGCTTAGTACAGTGGAGCAAAGGTCACAGTTGTGGAGAATGAGTATAGGAAGGTGTACGTATGAACATAACAGGGCGGTAAGAGACAGACACGGCCAGGCGGTGCAAGGAAGAGGGAGGAAAGTCTGGCGTTTTTTTTTTGGAAGTAAATAATTTATACTGGAACACAAACACTTAAAGTAGTCGAGTAGCTGTAAAACATTTCACACAAAACACTTACTCTCCCTCACTATTACACACATTCTCCAGTGTGTGTGAGAGAGGTTATGCAGAGCTATGTCCTCTGATCCAGCATCAAATAAAGTGGACGGGCCTGATAAGCCGATAAGGACGCAGCTGAGAGACATACCAGGACTCCTCACTCACTCACACAGACACACAAAGAGGCGATGCAGAAGAAGGAAAAACGTTCACACAGGTAGACACACTGGCACAGCAGCGACTAAACGCCGTGTAGTGTTTTCTATTACTGCACACAGCGGCTTGATAAGAAGCCTCTGGCTCTGTAACAAGCAGGGCTCTCTCATCAATAGATAGCTGGTGGTTCTTTTCCATTAAAGTAAAGGAAGCGGTGAAGGTCATAAGTGTGAATGAGGAGTATAAAACAGAAGCCGAGGTCAAAAGGGGAGATTGAAAATGGAAAAGAGGGTATAAATGAGGCGGGGAAAAAGAAGACCTATCCAGGTTGTTGCAAACACTCTTGCCCTTGTTTAACACAACAAGCGATACACACATGAGATCCTGTTTATTCCGACAGCAGGAGAGACGAGGGCGAATACGTGAGTGAGAGAAAAAAAAAAAGAAGGACATGGTGGGATATAATAGCAAAGCTCCATTAGTAAGTCAGTGGAGCATATGATAGTAATTATCAGGTGTACTCCTGGGATGCCTTAAGTCGCTCTCACTGTCATTGCTATTACTGTTACAACACACGGGGGAAACAAACACTTTTCACAGTGTGTGTGCGTGCGTGATGGAAATCAGGGGAAGAGACGGAGGAGAGTGGAGGAGCAATATAAGCTGGATGGGTGATGTAAACGCAGCCACTGTTTTTCTTGGCTCCGTGTGTGTTTTTTTGGGCCCGAGGCAGGTGTGTATGTGTGTGTGTTTTAAAATATGTTGAGAGTTGGACAACAAGGTCAAGTGCAAAGAATGTGCAACTCTTTCATTACGATACGCAACTCAACATGCTCCTAGGTATGTGTGCCATTTCAGGAGACCCAGTCTAACACACACACACACACACACACACATACACACACTCAAGATAGAGATATGCGTGTGCACGACTTTAGTTTCTGTGTGTTTCGATGTGGGGATACCGCGTTTCTGAGTATGAATCATCACCAAAGACCTAAATGTGTGTGTGTGTGTGTGTGTTTTATTCTCAAGACAGCTGCAGTCCTGTAATGTTAGCCAGTGGGAGGGGCCTGTAGCATGTACAGAAGTTCTCCAAGGAGCAGCTCTCAACAGCTGCTCTTCGGTTCCTCCAGGCCCTTCTCCCCCCTTTCTCTTCTTTTAACACTAACTTTCCTCTCTGATCCTCTCTCTCTCTCTCTCTCTCTTTCTCTCTCTCTCTCGCGCTCTCTGTTCTTAGCCTCAGGGGATTTTTTTTGCTTATGGCAGTAAAGCTAGCGTTTCATAGTGTATGACTATGTGCGAGCACGAATGCATTCACCCCATACAGTATTCTATCACAGTTCAGTATGCAATGAACAAGTCCTTGTGAGAAGATTTTTTGGCCTGCTTCGGTACATGTATGTCAAATTAAATCAAATCAAACTTTATTTATATAGCGCTTTTCATACATATAAATGCAACACAAAGTGCTTTACAAAAAATAAGAATAAAAACAGACAATAAAAATGACAAAACCCACCCCTCCCATCCCCATATACACATCTGTATGTACACATACACAAACATACACAAACATGCACACACACGCACGTAGACACACACACACACAAACACACACTCAGACTCACACACAGCACATATTGATTGACAGTGTAGAGACATGGCAAGGCACCGAGGATCCAGATGAGGAAAAAGCAACCTGTGGGAGCCTCCACACTGAGAGGCGGAAGAGCCCACAGCCATAGAGGACGCCATCACAGAGACCACCAGGACCCGGGTAGACCGGGGCGGACTCCACACATGGTGCAGAGCCGCCCAGTCCCCCGGGCCCTGGGAATCTCCAAGACCACATCCCCACGGGCAGACTGAACGTATGCCTGGTTTCACGAGTCTTTAAGCTTACGCAGTGATGGAAGAAGTATTCAGCCCCCTAAATTAAGTAAAAGTACAAATACCACACTGTGAAATTACTCTATTACAAGTAAAAGTCCTGCGTCAGAAACTTACTTAAGTAAAAGTACAAAAGTATCAGCATCAAAGTGTACTTAAAGTATCAAAAGTAAAATGACTCGTTATGCAGAATGACCCCACACAGATTGCTTTATATGTTCTAAATTAATTTTTAGATTATTATTGTTGGTGCATTTATGTAAGCAGCGTTTTACTGCTGTCAGTCTAGGGTTCATTTTAACTCTTTCATATACTTTATGTGGTTTAATTATTGAACATGCGCAATCACTTTGAATTGATTGGGTTTTTATGTTAAATCTCAACCGGTTAATTAACTAAAGCTGTCAGCTAAATGTAAGCACAATATTTGCCCTTAAAATGTAGTGAAGTAGAAGTATAAGGTTACAAATGTGGAAATACTCAAGTAAAGTAAAAGTACCTCAAAATTGTACTTAAGTACTTGAGGAAATGTTCTTAGTTACATTCCACCACTGACCTTATGACACCCACCAAAGAAACTAAAATAATTGCTTTAAACCAGTAGATGGGTTTTTTTGCCAACATCTGATATGTTGTGTTTTTTACACCTAATTGCAGAGACAATCAAGTCTCCTCTGTGGTGGAATTAACATACAGTATTACTGTGCATACTCTTATCATGATTGCCCGCCAGCAAATACAGGCATTAAAATAGAAAGCTTAAAATAATTCATATTCATTCCTTGTGCTGGGGGAATGGTGTCAAAGTCAGGAGTTTAATCAAGGAAGCAGCAGCCTGTTATTTTATGGGTTAATTATATCAGCGATAGTTCATTTTAAAGCAAATGTCCACAGATACTGAAAATGTGCTGATAATATTGTGCATCCCAAGTTGTGATGAGTTATGACATAACCTCTTTATTACACTGGATTTATTACACTGTTCATACTACTGTTAGATCAAAGTTTTAAAGTAGGGAAACAGCATTTTGGTGTGTATTTTAACTGGATTAACAAGTTATTCAACCCATATATCATTTGTTGCTACCCTCTAATAACAACACATGATCGTTTCCGAGATTGGCAACCCTACAGGTGGGTGGTGGGTGAGATCAACGTGGTTGCCGATTTAAACACATGGTTAATGTTATGAAATGGTCGCAGTTTAGGCAACAAAGTACTTGGTTTGGTTGAGAAAAAGATCATTTTTTGGGGTTGAATTAAATTTGTTTGTTATGCTACACTACTCCCGAACTTCAGCATGCGAGAAAGAACGTGACTAATTTTACATTAAACTAACTCAATGTTGACTTTTGAAATGTTTGTGGGTTATTAATGATGATGCTGTAACTGTTAGTTTTACTTAATTTACCTCAACTTCCACTACTTTACTTGCAGTCTGTGCTGTAGGCTGAGAAACTCATTATAAAGGAGATTGAAAGTTTTTTTTTTTTTCCCAACTTCAGCCAAAGTGTAAGTTGAGCCACCCTTGGTTGCTAGGAAACTGTAAAAACACTGATCAAGGGACCAAATATTTAGGAGGAATACATAATATACAGTCTATGGGAGGAAGGCATCATTTCATGGAGTCTGTGAAGTTAGAGCGACATGGGTCAAGTGGTTAGACATTTATTTAAAAAAAAAAAAAAAAAAAAAAAAAAAAAAATTCAGTCTTGAAAGTGAATTTAGTTTATCATAAGTTTCATGAGAATTGTGTTCAGACCACAATAGATAATTTTAAATTTGTTTTCTACATCAATTGTGGTATCTATGAGCTACAACATGAGGTCATAAACCTAGCATAAAAATGCACCATTTTAGCTAATGAAGTCAAAATGGTAGCTCTGGGGTAAGTTGCGCCATACGATTAATACGTTTATTTTGGCTGTAGCCTATATGTCTTAATGATTAAATCAAGATTCTGCATTTGTGTGATTACAGAGTGGACATCATGGCTCCAGTATATAACGCAAAACAAGCAGAGGAGCTGATGTGGGTTATTAATGATGATGCTGTAACTGTAACCTACCTGTTAACTTCCACTACTTTACCTGCAGTCTGTGCTGTAGTCTGAGAAACTCATCATAAAGAAGAATGAAAGTTATTTGTTTTTCCCCCAGCTGCAGAAAGCTGTATTCTGGTACAGTATGTTTCTGTTTTTGTGTCTCTAGAAACTGAAATTGTTTTCTCTGATGTATTTCTTACTGTGCAAATGTTGGTGGCAGCAGTTTATGGACTTGTGGTTGTGACAGTCTATTCCAAAACCTGGTTATCTCTGATGTTTTAGAATGAGAAAAGCAACAAAAAGAAAAGAAGCAAAGAAACAACATATCATTAATTATTGAAAAATGAATTACATGAATCCACCAAGGACACTGATATTCCCATACAGCTTCTTCTTATTTTTTTCTTTTTCTACATTTTGGACTTAAGTGCTTTTACAGTTCTAGTTAAAAATAGAATCTTGAAGAGATCTCACCCCTTCATGGAAAATTTAGGCAACCTTTGACACTTAGTTCTTTGACTCACACACACACCATCATCATGCAATCCTGTTTAACTAAAGAGAGTGAAGCACACAAACACAGCTAACAATCTGCCATCACATTCTTGCTGCTACACATCAATGCAACATATTTATAGGTGTTTTTACGCTCTTTAGCTAATAAACCCTGCTGGAAATTACATCTCCCTCTGTTACATTTGCCTCTCATTCCCTCAGACACAATACAAAGTAGCCTAACCAATTAAGATTATGCACACCCAGCTGTGCTGTAATAACCAAACATCCCACAGGTGGCCTGGCACTCCTGAGTGACACACACTCACACACTCGCTGGAGCCGTGGCGACAGGGGATCGGCCGCCACTCGGTTTAATAGCACACTCACAGATACAATCGATGAAACAAATCTTCCGTGCTGTGAGATAGATATCAGAAATATAGCAAATAAATGCATGCTCACACAGGCAGGTGTAACACACACAGACACACACACACACACACACACACACACACACACACACACCCTCTGAGTGCACAGGTACCATCTCTCTGTTCTGTCTCTCGTAATCGCACCCAAACAGTAAACACATTCCAGCCACACAGGATATTAAACCTTAGGATAGAGGGAGATAAACACATTTATCAAACAAGCGCTCTTTCATTCTTTATCTCCGTCCACCTCTCTGCTGCACACCTTCACTCTTTACCTCTCCTCCTCCCTCCCGTTTTATTTCCTCAGAGCCCTTATTTGTCTAAAGCCCAATGCAGATTTATGAGCTCTTAACAAGACATCTTCTGTTTCGTCCTTCGTCACCAATCACTGCTTTCATTTCCTCTCATCCTGACAGCAACCCTCTTATAACACACCGTCTCCTCCTCCACTTTGCTCCCTCCCTCTCGCCTCCTTTAAATCCATTTTTACTCCATCTAGGTTTTTCCCCTTCTTCTCCTCAGCCTTTTAAAGTCTCTCTATCAATTATCTCCCTCCTTCCCTCGACACAACCTGTCCTCTATTAATCTCTACATCCACGCTGCACTTCTTGCCTCATTGCTTATGGGGTTGTGTGCAAACTGCATGTGTGTGCTGATTATGTCCAATGATGGAGCACATGTCGTCAACGAGGCTGCCACCAGAGCCTTGTTCAACCTGGATCCATCTCAACAGTGCTGCATAGAGTTTAGTGGGTTTAGTTCTGTGTGTGTGTGTGTGTGTGTGTATACTGGGTTGAATCCGAGCCAAGTGCGAGTAGCCATCAGATCTGGGTCGAGCGGGCCAAGGGGACAGACAGTGGTTGTCATCCCTCAATAGGCTGACACTAAATGGCTAAATCAGTCTAAAGCTACTGTAACTAAACCCAGCAGGAAAACTCACATTGGGTAAGGGGAGGGAGGAAGGAAGGGAAGGACACTGGGAGGAATGACAGTAATCCGCCTCATTGTTAGCTAGACTGAAAAGCACTGATCCTCTCAGGATCACACACACACAGACACACAGACACACAAAGACAGACACACATACTTTACTCAACACATTCTTGATCCTGATCCATATCACACACTTAAAGCCTGGTTTATTGTACTTATTATTACATTTTATTAGTTTACTCTCCACTATTGCAAACATCACAGATAATACTATAAAGCAAGTGTTTAAAAGAGACATAACACCCTTTTTCACTTACAGATAAAAAGCTGAATTCATGAGCACCTTTTAACACCTTTTCTCCTTTCTGTACTCGACCTGGTATGACCAGTAGCTCGTGGTGGCTAATGTTAGCAAACTTAAGATAGCTGTATCTCGCATTAAACAGTGCTGCATCTGCAACTTAACATATTTAGGCTATGTGTTCTTAGCTTGTTAATGTTATCTACTGATTCAGGAATTAGCCTACTTGGGTTTGTTCAGTGTTATATAGGACTACTCTAGCTTGCTGTGCTAAGTGCTAAGCTAGCAGGTGATGGTCAGTCAGTACCTCCAAAATGGTTACTTTTAAAACTACAATGTAACTTAGAGTACCCTAATTGTTAACATTTTTCAAGTAGGTTGCACAACACTGGTTACAGAGAAACGTTTTATGGTTTTATCACAAAAATAAACACTTTTTTTGTTTTTTTTACATTTTTAAGTGTGGCAGGTTCATCAGGTGGGCTAATTATGGCTCTATGCTACAAATTGTTAATCAATCAAAAATACTTTACTCATATTAATTAAGTGATTTCAAATCAAGTTAACAAGTTAGTTGATCCAATATCTTTGAAGGTGGGTGACAATTTATTTGAGTGTTGAAGTATTATTTTTAAAAGTTGGTTAAGGTTGGTTTCTTTTTTCAGTGTATGGTAACTAAAAATCTTGGGAAATTAAAGCTAGGATAAATACTCAGCACATTGTTATTTAGGTGATTTGAGAAAAATAGACTTCTGCACCTCCTCTTGGTTCTATTTTAAAGCTTTAGGAAATCTCACTCCAGATGGGAAACTTCAGCCAAACACAGGTCATTTTTAGAAATAATGGCATTCTTATTGGTTGTTCTACGAAGGCTGATGCATTATGTACTTGCGTTAAGATGGTGAAAGCAACAAGATCTCAAACCTTAATTACAGAATATGAGTGTTTGTCAAATGAGCGTTTCACGGCTTGTGCTACAGTGGAGCGCTCTGAAAAATAGCATGCATGTACAGTTAGTAAAAAAGCTGCAGTTTCGGTGGATTTCAGCTACAGCTAACTCAGCTCATTGACCTAGATTTAGGGCAAAAAACTTCTTGGTTTTGCTTTATAAAAGACAGTTTAAAAAGTAAATGTGCGTAAATACTGGCAGTGAAGTTACGAGGATGAAGTGAGCCATGAAGTTACGTAAAAAACGTAAGAGTTTGTCACCATTTAAACTTAAATTTAAGCATTGATGTCAATCACTACTTCTACGTGAGCAAGTTGGCGGCGGAGGAAAGTCTAAAATTTAAAAATGAGTCGTATTTTGCTGCCCGTACAAACGCCGTATACTGTTTTTTTTTGAGGCGAGACCAGTCTGGTGAAAGCCAAATGGCTGAAAAGTTTAAATGGATCTAGCAGTGGCTGCAACTGCCTACACTGCAAAGCAAACCAACAAAAGGAAGGTTAAATCATCAGAAAGAGAGTCCTTGCAGACAATTCAAACTCATGTTTGTATAGTTAACTAAAGCATTGAGTATGTCCTTTCAAAAAGCTTTACAGGCCACAAGTTTGTGTAGAAAACGGAACAGTAATTCTAATAGTGCCGCTATATAACAAATTGTGACAGGGTTTTTTTCCGTCTTTCTTTCCAAAAAACTGCCAGCCCAGCTCTAAGGTAAATAAAATGAGTGTCCTTGCAGCCAGTGATTCCTATTCAGCCAAAATTATATAGTCTCTCTTTCAATAAGCTTCTAGCTTTCAAAAAAAGGGTTATTTGTACTTTGACACCAAAATTATTGTGCTTTCAGAAGCGAATTGACGGCACTGATAGAAAATTATGTGTTGAGATTCAGCTTTTTACCATATTGATGCTTGAGACGTTTTACATTCTTGTGAATTCAGTTCATCTAATAGATTTTACTCATTGAAAAGCATCTGCATGAGCAAATGTTTCATAGGTTTCACAGCAGCTTTTTAATAGTCTGAAACCCTGTGGAGATGCTGACACGTATCCTCACGTCCATCACATCAGCAGGGGACGACACTGACACCGTTATTTACAATTTCCATAAATTCGTTCTATCAATACGCTCTTACAGCTTGCTTCCGTCTTTGCTGCTTTGTATTCGAAGCACATATCGATTCCTCTGGGTCACATTGATGTGAGCCTTTTTAATTTACTAATGGAAGAGCCAGCAGACCAGTGGGAGTGTGTCAGGACAACAGCGCTGATAGGCCCACACCCACACAGCCTGTTTACACACGGTGTCTGGCAAAATTGTCACAAAGTGGTACAAGGTTGCGTTATGTAAGCTCACTGTTAGAGAGAGGAGAGATTTTTTAATGCAGAGAATAAAACAGACCAGTTTTAGACAAATCCTTTCATCCCGTCCCTTGATTAACGTTTTAGATTTGATGTATGAATTTTGAAATAGTCAATTACGATTATAGCTGCAATTGGTAAGAGTCATCCTATTAACTGTTGCCGATCAATATACAAAACCGCACAGCAATTTTGCGATGATTGATGGCTTCATTTCAAGTCATTTCTAAACATGAGAGCGAGCAGAGAGAACAGTGCATCATGGAGTTGGCAGTGAAACCGTCCCCGACGCAGTTATCGATGCAAAACATGAGCTTCCTCAATTTTTCTGTTCTGTCACAACAAATCAAAGGATCAATCAGCGTGGGGGCAAATTTACATAATGCCCGTCCTATCAGAGAGATTAAAGTTTGGTGCAAGCTGGGAATCAGTTTAGATGTCATCTTCGAGGAAGTGTAAAGGAAAACATACACGGATGAATTACATCAAAAGCTATTTCGTTTTTGATTCGCTTTTTGTCTGGGGTGTCAAGATTTTAGAGATGATGTTCAACGGTGTGTGAGGGTTTCAGCTGCTTCATCATATGGTCAGACACACTTTCTTGCTCCCATACAACGCTGTGTATCTAAAAAAAGCATACAGGGTGAATTTCAAAACAACTTTAGTCCCGTAGTTATAGTAAATAGTCACATCACAGCTTTTTGCATATTTCCTGTTGCAGAGATGGGAATAAAAACACAGAGATTACAGTGTTGTGATTGGTTTTCTTGAGTTTTGTTTCATTATAAATTCTACACAGCTGGAACAAAATAAAAAGATACATCAACACACCACAGAGGTCACAACAGCGTACCACAAAATATACAGTATACAGTACAGAGAGAGAGAAGTAAAGCACTGAGAATATCTCATAAAAAAGAATCCTAAAAAAACAAAAACATTTCTCTCTTCTCTCAGAGCGAGTGGAAAAGCATGGGAAAATGAAAACTCAGTAGTTCCAAAATAAAGAATCCCCCTTTCTAGAAAAAAAAACAACTTTTATACCACAATATTTTTTATATAAAACATTAAAAAATCAAAAGAACGATGCTCCAAGTTCACTTTTCTATCTTCACCTGCCACCACAGGTTTGCTAACAGTCAATATGGCAAGATCAGTAGACAGACATTACAAAATAAAACCAGCCTTGTGAGCAGAGATAGTGGTTTGAGGTGACATTCTTTCAAGGAAAAAAAAACAAGGCCATTGGTTCCAGTGTACAACAAAGTTAAAGGGCACGTCAACCCGCTATCAAACCTCTCTGGCCTGCCGACAGTGTAGGGGAGAAACAAAAAATGCCAGTATTTCGTACCTAAACACAGAAACACTCCTGCTGTGACACTCAAAAACGCTTCCATTTGGTAAAAATAAAAGGTACATCACATACTTCAACCAACCCCCGCTCCCTCCCACACCTTCCCTTCCCTTCCCTGCTTGTATCAAACTAGAGTGAACCAGTGATTTCTCCTAACAGGTGAATCTGTGACTACTGCGCCGTGGCCCCTTAAAGTCCCATTTTGTTGTCACGGGGGGGAAAAAAAACACGGCAGGCTACATTTTGAGCTTGTCGGCCATTTCGGCAAAATTCACCAATTTTACAGTGAAAGCTGATGATAATTGGGCTTTCTGAGCAGAACCGTTTCTCGCTGCACTTGGGAGAATGGTTTCATCCCGGATCAGACGACTGAAAAGCTGCAAAGGACTCTGGAAGAAATGGTAGCAATTACGGTCCCAGGCCAGCAGACACTTTGAACTCCACCACATGCACAGTAAACCTCCTGCTTGATAGACAGGCTGATAGTAGTATTTGAATTTACAGCGACAACAGGAGAACAAAGTGAACAATTGATGTACTAAGATAATATACTAGTATGGTGGAAATGGCAAGAACAAATTTGTACAACCTAATAACTTGCTTGTTTTGCTGGCTTTTAAGCTGGATTTACAAAAAAAAAAAAAAAAAGGCAAGCAATTTAAAAGGAAAGGATTGGCGTTATTAAATGTCTGGGCTGCTTCTACGGAAAACTAATTAGGGATATTGGAAAAAACATTCACAGGTGGCAAAAATGCAATTAAACAAACAGCACTAAAGCAAACACAGAGCTTCTTTGAGCGGAAATGTTACAGCTGCGTGTGTGCCAAACAGTGGGCTGAGGGATTAAATGTTGTGAGCGTAAATCATCACTTGTTATTGAGGTGAATAAAAACAGAATGGCACTGTGTGATAATTTTCCCCAATATACCCAGCAGAGAGCAGAGAATTTAAGTGCAGACTCCAAGGCAGAATAGACATTCAGCGTGCGGACACTAACACACACACAGCGTGGCTTAATGGCATTTTATGTTTCATTTGGGGTAGATAAGAAAGATTGAGCCACCGTGTTTGGACCGTGTTAGCCGCGCCTCGCTGTGCAGCACTATTCTACAGAGGAGTCAACCAAAGATGTGATTGGTAAAGAAGAATCAAAAAGAAGCCATGGTGATATTGTCATCCAGTGATTTCACGTTGTGATTTTGCACCTGTATGGTTTTAAACCCGTGGTAGCATATATGGATGGAGTTTATAACAAAAAAAAGGGAGAAACTCCATCCAAAACGATCTACTACAGGTTATAAAACAAGTATAGCCAATGCCAAACATGGTGTGCCTCCCGAGGTCCCCAAAAACAAACCAAAGTCCATGTTCCACCTCTTGTTGTCCCCCCACAGTCATGTATAGTGAATAAAAATTAGCCCTCTTCATAACTTGTTCTCCTCCTTCCCTTCATCCCTCTGTCGGCTACTTCCATTGTCTTCATTCATCACTGTCAGAGAGAAAGAGAGAAATACACAAAGAACAATGTAAATTACCAATTATAATGTTATAAGAAAATAAGAAGAAAAAAATACAAAAAAATAAAAGAAAGTACCATATTGATGATGCATGCAATATCTACTAAACAACATGGATATAAATAAATGTATTAGATATTTATTGATCAAACATGCCCCAAAGCAAACTGAATGATAATGATGTTCTTTGGAGTTCACCCCAAAATAAAACAATCTCATACACGTACTGCTATTTATCAATCTAGATTGCTTCAAACAAGTTTCATGAAAATTGGGCCAGCAGGTTTTCTGTAACTCTGCTGAAAAACAGACAAAAAACCAACAAACCGAACTGAAAACCGATGGTGGAGATAATTAGCATGTCTGCTTCCTCTCGACTATAATGGAACCATGTGGCTGTCGAGTTGTGGTGCTCAAAGCGCCAAAAAATTAAATTTGAAAAAGCCAACAGCAATGTCTCTCTCCAAAAATCAGCTCATTCTAGGAGGATGCCATTAATGTTAACCTCTTGCGCTATAATGAGCTTGTTGTCCTTGAATAGATGCACGCATACTTCTGTGCAGTGGTGGGTGTAGTTCGGTTGCAAGAAAATAGTTTAAACTGCTCATAACAAGGTTATGATTTTTTTTTACCACTTCTTGACTAAAGCAGTTCGGGTTTGGAGCTGGTTCACAGTTGGTTCAGCGGTTGCGATAACCCGCTCTAGCTAGCCCGTAACAATCACATTGCAGTTAAACAAATCAAATAAATGAATGATACAAGGTTCAGTTGGTCTCTCTCAATGGTAGTGAGTTGGTCTTGTTGGTCAGATAACCCCGCCCCCAGCCCCTGACGAAAGCAGTTCAAGCCAGTTTTCCTGGCTGAGAGACGGTTCTTTGGTAGTCGAGAACCAAAGAACTGGTTTGTGATTGGGCACCGGCCGGGAACTGGCTTGGTCTAAAAGTGGTATTAGAGGGCACTTTGAGCACCACAAGTCGAGAGCCATATGGTTCCATTATAGTCAAGAGAAAGCAGACACCTCTTCGACCGATATCTCATCAACTCTGCAACTTACACCAAAACAATCTAGATTCTGGGTTGAACAATCCCCATAACCTCCCAATGAAATATTCCCTTTGCATATTCATGGCTTATTCAACATTTATTTATCCGGTGCTAATTATCAACTACATAATGTTTTTAGTTCGTTTTTTTGTTGTTTTTGGTTTGGTCTGTTGTTTGTTAAATCTGGGGTGGATCCAGAACACGGGGAGGATACACAAATTATCTTTCACTTTTGTTAACTTGAGTTAGGTGCATTTGGTCATGGTGGAGGTCTGCAATCTCTAAGAGCCCTTCTAGTTAACTGTAGATAACCTTTTTGACTTTAGAATTCAGTAGAATTACAACAATTATATACACATAAACAATATTCATATATAAAACTTGCATGTAAAACTTCTAAAAGTAGTATTTTGGACAATTTTATACTTTTATTAGAGTGCTGACATGGAACAAAGGGAGATGTAGAAAATATAGAACATTTGATGACAGAATACTATATTTCAGTACACCATAGAAGTGTTGTGTATTCTGCAGCTGGTTTTATAAGCTGTACGCATCAGAAGCTTATATTCATTTGTTTACTTGGTATAGCAAGACATTTTCCTCAATACATCTGTTATGAAAATGTAGAAGTCAAGATTTAATTTCAGAATTAAATTAAATCTGTCTGGGGCTGGGGCCGCAGCCTTTCTGGAGACAGCATTCTGGGTGATAATTTTTTAATGACATCTCAGGAAAGAAACATCACTCGACAGCATATGGAGAGACCGGCTTTTACATCTTCTCGTTATATCCATTTCAAAAGCAAAGAAAATGTGTCTGCAGTCTCCCAGCAGTTCTGAAATGTCACACAGTTTCGCTGTCACGAGGTTCAAATATCACATAAAACAAGACTCCCTCTAAACTGGCTTTTACATTCCCGTCAAATGTGCCACTACCATAAATTTCATGATGAAATGTTTTACATTTGTGATGACATTTTCAGACGATGCCGCGCAGCTGTCACGCTCCATCATTTGAGCTGCAGGGACAGCTTTCTCAAACCTGCTCTCTTTGAACTAAAACTGACTTCAGACCCTCAATCAGCATGACAGATGTGTCTGCAGATATTTCTGCTGACTGTAACACCTGTGTTTATGTCTTTCAGATCACATTAACTATGAGGAATCTTTGTAGGTATATGTCAACATGACCAGTGCAATATATCCCAAAAAGGACTTCTGACTATAATAATGCTTTTAAGTTGCCATTGCTTGCTTCTACACCTCAAAATCTATCTATAAAAGCAAGAAGCGTCTGTGTGTGTGTGTGTGTGTCTAGGGCATATCTCGCTGACCATTAGTCAGACTGACCAAAGCTTTAGTGTGCATCCTCCATTTTTAAGATTTTTTAATAAATTTTTCAAAATATCATTATTTATGTAGGACGTGTTGCAGCATTGTTTCCGATCGGACGCCTTTTATAGGAGCTCCGCCCCATTGTGTGATAGGCCTACACCTGGTCAGTAACACAATTCACTCTGGATTTCCACCCTGACTCATCTCATCTGTAAGTCTATTTAGCCTACCTATCTTTTGAAGTTTTAAAGTGCGCTACAAGGTTCAATTTTCCAATAATATTCTAATAGTTTCCAGCGAATATCAATGTTCAATGTGCATGTGCTGGATGGTGTGCGTACCTTATGAAAAGTGTTTTATGGAGTTGCAGACTTTGTTGTAGCGCGATTAGCATGCTAAGCGGAGATTTAGCTTTATTCACTTCTGTTGTTATGTTGCATTACTATGTAATTCAGGGATGACATTCATGTGGCTTAGTGTAATGCCCATAATCATTTGATATGAGATACTTACATGCAATTAAGTATATCAGCTAATTGGGTTCATGTTAATGTACTTTTACTGAGCATAATGCGTAATGTGCTATCTCACGATTAGCATGCTAAGCGTTGATTTAAGCCCTTTCTTCTGCATCAGTTTGATCCATTGAAAACAGTAAAAACAAAACTTTATTAACTGACAGCTAAGCATAATAGGGACGGAAAGATTCTTCCTACAGGCACTGCACTAGTAATCTAAATTGACTTTGTTTGATAACATTAAACTGCCAAGTTGAACTAATTCTTCTTTTTTTGTCTTCTGCCAAAAGGAATGTTGTGTCCATTCTAGCTGAAGAGTGTTTGATTTAACCAAAATCTTGATCTCCGTGTCTACTGGGCTGACCTGTTCTGTGGTCGGTCTCTTGTTGAGGAGACCGGCCTCTTCATTGGCCTTGTCTGTCTTCATCTCCACCACGATGTCGTTGTTGACCTCGCCGCTGGCCCTGCGGAGAGAACAGGGGAGAAAAACAAAGAAAGGTCTTAGAAGAGTCAATTACATTTGCACACCTAAGATACGATAAAAAACAGCTCTTTCAGCTATTTAAGATAACAAACTTCAACACACTATCTTCTGGAGGATTATTTCCCAGTTGAGACTCAAATTTTTTAGATCTGCATACTGATATGAAAACACTCAAATCAGACGAACGCACAAAACATATCAAATGGAAAGGAGCAAAATCAGATTTGGAGTTTATTATCATAAATGGATCAGGTTCACACAAAGTTTGAGGCTGAGCAAGTTTCTTTGTTGCATTTAAATGTGGCTTCTTCGACAGATGGGGAAACTCAGCGTGTTACTTTGCATAATGCGACAGAATGGAGCTTTTAAGACTATTGGCAGCTCTGTTGTAGATAATTTTACTCTGATGCTGGTAGAAAACATTGACATTTTCTCCTCCAAGACGCATTTAATAACTTGGGAAGTGCACGTCTATACATTTTATTTTCATTGTAGATGTTTATCCATATATTTATTGAATCTCTGGTGCTTTTTGTGTGAAACTTTTTTCTTAATTTATGTTGGAAAAACAACGTATGAAGCAGCACTTCTTTTATCATTAAATCAATGGTGGCCCTGAGAGCTCACAGCGCTGAAATTTAAGAAAACACATGCAAATGCACAAAACAGAAGCAAATTGAGAAAACATCTTCATCAATTTGACCACACAAGCGCAGCATTTAGAAAACGTGCTGCAAAGACCACAACACAACAGAAGTATTTCCAGAGGACACTTTTGGTGATGCACACGTTTGGACACGCTTGTGATATTATCACGTTATTTCAAGATAATGATAATTTCACGTTATAAAGATCATAGTGTGCTAACGTTAGCCGGCGATCAATATCGTGCTAATGTTAGCGGCCTAGCAAGACCAAGAGCAACTCTGTGCCGTTGAGAGAGATCAACTAAACCGTGTATCATTCATTGATTTGATTTGTTTAACTGCAATGTAATTAATACGGGTAGCGGGCTAACGCTATATATCACTTTATAACATGAAATTATCATTATCATGTAATAACGTGATGATATCACATGCGTGTCCAGACGTGTGCATCACTTTTAAGTGTCCTCTGGAAACACTTCTGGTGTGTTGTGGTCTATTTGCAGTGTGTTTTCTTTATGTGCTGTGTTGTGGTCTTTGATGAAGATGTTTTCTCAATTTGCATGTGTTTTGTTAAGTTGCAGCGATGTGAGCTCTCAGGGCCACCGTATGAATCTACTTCAGGAATGTTTACCACAAAAAAACCTTGACAAAAGCACCAGAGTGTGGTCTATTAATCTTTACTGGTAATTGACTCACATGAGCTAATCACCACCAACATTAATCCCCTCTGTCCTCCTGTTCTCCCCCTCCTTCCCCTCTTGTCTACTCACACTTCCTTCTTGTCCTTTTTGCTGCAGGGCAGCTTGTTCTTCTTGTTCAGGCAGTAGATGAGAGCCACCAGCAGCAGGAGCAGCAGAACACACACCACCACGGCTATCACCACCCCGCTGGAGCCTCCCTGCTGCTTGTCAGCTACAGTGCCGTAATGGAGGGACACATGGGGAGGGAGGGATGGAGGGACGGATGGTGGGAGGACAGATGTGGGAGGGAGACGCGGGAGGTGGGGGTGAAGGGTTGATCATGGTGGAGGAGGTGGGAGGAAAATGGGGGAGTTTTTGATTTTGAAGGGGCAGTGGTAGGGAGAGGGGAATCATGGGGGTGTGGGGGGTGGTGGTGTTTGATTCGTGGGTTAGAAAAGAAGGAGGCAAGGGGAGGAAAGTAATTTCATTCGGGGTACCAGGGGAGTGGGAGAGGAGGTGGCGGGATGGGGAGGGGAGGATGGAGACAGGGAGAGGATGGGTGTCCAGATGAAGACAATAGATGGACGGGTGGGGAGGAGAAGGAGCGGGGAGTGGGATGTGGGGTAAACTTTAGAATGCAATGACTGAAAAGTGATGGGACCCAAAAACGGGGCCTGTACACACACTGTACACAGATAAAACCAAACAGCTGACCAAAGCCAGAAAACACAGAAACACTGAGCATACTCACCCATCCACCTACACTTGTATTACTATACTTGTGAGGACATGACTCTACTGTTATTTTATCAGATTTTATGTTGTTTAAAGGCCAGTTCTGCGTCTTTGAAGTGGGGTTGTCAGAAGTACTTATCTATGATCAGGCACGGAAGCTAAAGATATATTATCTACCTAAAAAACATCATCACTTTATGCTTTATTTAGAATATTTTCACAGCTTTACTTTTCTGTCAGATGGTTCTGTTTAAGTTTATGTAGGGGGAACTGAAGTTGAAGTTCTGTAAGGTACAATTACTGTTTTTTAACGTTGCTAAAATACCTTTTCCTGCTGCCCCGTCAGTACTCCTGCCTGCCTCTCCAAACTGGTATGGGGGCGTCCCAAACTGATAAGAATCTCAAACAACCCCACTTCAATAAATCCTAACTATCCCTTCAAGAGTACTTTTTTAATGATTGGCTGGTTGGGGGTTTCCTTTAAAAGGAACAGGGAAATACGCTCATTTGCTCTCTTGCATAGAGTTACTGATGAAAATTGTTTCATCTGTTAATTGTTAACGTCGGAGCCAGTAGACATTAACGTAGCTTAGCATAAAGACAGAAAACTGTGGGAAACAGCGAACTTGGCTCTGTTGAAACTTAAAAAAATAAAAAATCAGCCAACCTGCACCTTGAAAGCTCAATAATTAACATATAATATCTAAATTGTTGAATGGCTTTAAAGGGTGAAATGTGATGGACTATTTCTTGGTGGAGAAGAAGAAATGTCAAACTAGTCCTTTAAAATTAGACTTCAGTCGTACTTCTGGTAAACAGTTAATCATTCAAGATAAATGCAAAAAGTCTACTTAACTATCGGTAACTAAAATAATTGTAATACTGCTTTTCTCTGTGGTTAAATTGACGTTAACATGTCTTAAATTGACTGCAAAGATAAAAAATTAAACATAACTTCTTACTCTTTTTGAGCGTACCAAGTGGCTGTATATATATAAAAGTAATGTTATATTCTGAGGTGTCCTGATATATAAAAAAAGGAACAAAGTGGAGGAAACGTTCTTTGCCTCCATGTTGTCCATTATTATTGTATCAGGACCCTGAAACTTCTCTAATAAAAGCAATGAAAAGGTAAACAGATCATTTAGGGGTTTGGGACCAAACAAGACACGGATAATGTCTCGTTAATAGGAAAATAATCACCTGATAAATCGAAAAAGGGAAATAATTGTTAACTGTCAAGCTGTGATTAATAGTCTGTCCTCTCCCCTACAGTAATACAAGTACGGATACACAAACGCATTAGCTCTTCTAAACACAAATACATTAACTTGTGTGTGCACACAGACATAAATACACACACAGCGACTTACAGTTCTAGACGTACGCCATACACATGTCAATAGGGTTAGCGATACAGACCTGACTTAAGCACAGGGTTTCCAGAGAGCAGCACTTTGAGAAAAAGAGAGTTTCTCAGTCCCAGAGCATAGCAAAGCAACAACCACAACACCGACACCACTAAGAGCATACGCACACGAAAGCTACAGTACTAAATCCTAAAAACAAACACACACAGCAACCCGGCGAGTAGAAACGGCGAAAAGGAAAAAAAGCGAGAAAAAGAAGTAGGCAGTCGGAAGGAAGAGGTGACCAAAAAGGAGACACAGTGAAGAAACAAAGAGAGGAAAGGAAGGAATAGAATAGAATAGATTCCTTTATTGTCCCCAAGGGGCCACAAAAGTTGTAGTAGCATCCACAAAATATAGGACAGACATCATACAAAGGTGACAAGAAGAAGAAGATAACAATATACAATATCCACAGTGTTCGGTAGCAAGAGGGCAAATATACAAGATTACAGTACAGCAGAGGGAGTGTGTGTGTGTGTGTGTGTGTGTGTGTGTGTGTGTGAGTGTGTGTGTGTGTGTGATGGAGGGGCTGGGGCAAGAGGAGATGGGTGGAGGGTGGGGGGTTTCTAAATTACAAGCTCTGTACAATAAAGAGTCCTGAGAGAAGGAGGGAGGAGAGGAGGAGGAGAAGGGAGAAGGCTCTACCTCTGTCGGCTGAGTTGTCAATTGCTGCAAGAGAAGAAAGAGAAAAAAGGGTTTAGTTTGCAGGTTATGGTGCTTAAAGAAAGCAAAAGAAACCTGGATTTGGTTGCACCAGCTTTTTATACATCCATTACCAAGATTGTGCATTAAGTGTAACTCTAAAATGTATAGTTTTTGTCTATTTTTTATCTCTTAGGAGCCAAGGAGTTCACGTTTTTGGCTCGGTTTGTTTGTTTGTCTGTCTGTCAGCAGGAAAACAGGAAAAATACCAGCGCGATTTAATTAAACTCAGGGGAAGGGTGTAGAACAGCCAAAGCAAGAATCCATTACATTTTGGAGTAGACACATTCATTATTTTTCACAATTGTTAACATTATGAGCCAATGCTGCATTCATGTGGTTTCAAATAATCTGGAAAATGAGTTCCCGACGGGGGAAAATTCACTGTCGTGCACAGTGAAGTCCAAACATCAACACTGGTGGAGGTGGAGCACTCTTGGAGTGCACTTCTAATTAGGTTTTGTAGTAATTAAAAATTATAATTGTATAATTTCTTTCTATTTCATATCATTATCAAACATTTTATAATGTGTTGGATTCAATTTGTGTAAAAACACCCACATTCTTTGCCCTTTATTCCTATTTTAGTAAGTTATCTTCGTCAGTTTGCTAAAGCTGGCAGTTAATATATACATTACTAACAACTAATCTCTACTAACAACTAGTTTGTGTGGTGTTTAGTAAACACCTATGTATAACCAGTGTTGGTAACATTACTTTCAAAAAGTAATTAGTTATAGTTACTCACTACTTGTTCCAAAAAGTAACTGAGTTAGTAACTGAATTACTTTATAATAAAAGTTTAGTTTAGTTTAGTTTATTATTAAGATCCCCATTAGCTGCAGCAAAGCTACAGCTATTATTCCTGGGATCCAACAGTATCAAAGGAATGTCAAATCGCTTAACTGATGTCAACTACATGCCAGTGCCAAGTGATAAATCTTTTCATGTTTATGTTTTGAAAACACAAAACATAAACATTATAAAAATGAATAACTAAAAACCATTAACAAGTGAGCGATATGCTTCACTTAACAAAACAAAACAGAGTGTTTACGCTTCTTAACTGTGCCTCATTCATACTTCGTTATATTAACTATTCACATACTAATCCATATTACACACAGTTGCTATATGTCAAAGAATTTGGATTTTTCTGAGCAATTTTCACAAGTCAGTTGAAATAAGTAGAACAGACAGGTGCTTGTATATGACCTTCCATATTATATATTCCATATATTATTGCACATCAACAGACGGCAAGAGGCTTATCCTGCATTGTAACTGTAACTGCAATAAAATTAATGTGTGTGTGTGGTGTGTGTGTGTGGCGCTGGAGCACGTGTGCTCGCTTGTGTGTAAAAACACTGGCTCTGATTGGCTGCCATGAAACATGACTCTGCCTTAGCCGATCATAATCGCTTATCTCATTGTTAACCCACCCACCATATATATATATATATATATATATATATATATATACATATATATATATGTTATATGTTATATCATCTGCCTCTCATCCACATACACACAGCTGTGATGCCTCTGTGCACATCATTGTACATTTGTGTTTTTCTTTGTTGTTGTCTGTGCTGTATGTCTGCTGTCTTTACTTGTGGTCCACATGGTGTAGTGTATTTGTCCCTGATGTCACCTTGTTTGTTACGTCATTTCACCAATAAAATATGACTAAAAAAAATAAAAAATTCATAGTAACGCATTGCATTAACGTCGTTGTAACGACAGAAACAGTAATTAGTTAGATTAACCCGTTACTGAAAAAATAACTGCGTTTTTCCAAACACTGGTTATAATAACCGGGCTGAGTTTGACCTCCAGCAGCTGAGCTCTAAAATCTGATTTCCTTTCCTTTGAAAAACAGTTTCACCTGTTTCCAAAACAACTTAATTCACCAAGTAATTTTTGTCTCATTAAGTAACAACATTTTTCGACATCACAACTAAAGATCAAAAGCCTGCAGTGAGGAAAACATGCAGGAGGAGGAGGGAAACGCTGCAGCATCACGGTTGCCGTCATCTCCTCACACTGACCTCTTTTGAGAGATACCGGCAAGGTCTTGCTATCAGTCCCGTGCTCGTTGGAGACCTCGCAGATCACGCCGTTCTTCATGACCTCGGCCGTGGCTGGGAGGGTTATGGTGCTCACCACCTTGTTACCTTCCACTGTTACCGACTGGCAGGGGCAATGGATGGAGGCGAGAGAGAGGAAGGAAGAACGAGAAAGATAGGACACATTTTTTACACATTTTCTTGCTTCTTTTTTTTGTTGCATTCATCCAAACCTGGTTCCCATAACTTTGCACACTCTAGTGATGCTTGATTCCACATTTATTCCCATAAATCTTATTTATACATCATGATATGCTTTTAAAAATGCTGAGTTGTGCAAGCTTAAACATCTCTCCCCGTTTTGATCTTACATACGTCGCTATTTGCTTCTGAAACGATCAGATCTTTCAGAAGGATCATGAAAGTTTTATCTCATGTTATCACTTCATTTTATGTAATATTTCAATTATGAAGCCGTATTCCCCGTGTAAGTTTCTTTAAAGCTGCATTTTCTTTTCAACTATATCACATCAATATGAAATATTAGAATAAAATATTACTTTCCAGAGCCCTGCGAGCTGTATCGCTCCATCTTTTTTTTCTATTGCTTTTGAAGTTTAACAAGCAGCCTCCCAAGCAGAAGCCCTTCAGATGTAATGAAAAAACATGCTTCAAACTTCACATATTGACCCAAATGAAAGCCCTGATGGTGAAACTCTGTTTTTATACTCTTCTTTGTGCGGCCCCTTCCAAGATAGTAGCAATTACATTTGTTTACTGAGTGATTCCTGTAAATTGCACACTACAGCAGGTAATTCTATGTTATGTATTTATCTCTGACTGTGTGTTTGCATTCGCACCTCTTTTCCTGACTGCTTCCAGGTAAACTGAGGGGGTGGAGAGCCAAAGGCAGAGCACTTCAGAGTCACCATGTCTCCTTCCTTTGACACCTCTGCGATGGCGGGAGCCTCGATCATCGGCTTTCCTGGAAGGGGTGTGAGAAAGCCGGTGAACAGGGGAAATGTTTGGTATAAACAACACGACTAAAGGTCAAACACGCAGACACACACACACTGTAAATCATTTCAGGCTCGTTGGAAATAATAGCACAAGTTCCCCCGCTGTCTTTAAAATGTGAGTTAACTGAACTGAAGTTGGATAATTAGTCATCAAAGTGTTACAAGTTCAATATATTACTATGTTGAAGATGGTAATATGGTGATCACATTTCTTTATAAACTTAATTTAATTTAATGAGTTAACTGAACTTTTAGCAGTACGTCCATTCGACAGAACTCACAACGATCTGTTCTAAGAGGTCTGAAAAAAAATATGTGAAATTTTAATTAAATAGAAATAATTAAATAGATACAGTCAGGAAAAAAAATATATATTGACCACCCTTATTTTCTCTTTGATTTCTTGTTCATTTAATGCCTGGTACAAATAAAGTTACATTTCTTTGGACAAATATAATGATAACACACTGCCCTTACTTTTTAACTATGCAATGTTTGACTTGTGCTTTTTATTATTTTATCTCTTTTCTTATCCTGCTGTATCTTATTTTATCTTATTTGTAATTTTATTTCTATTTCCCTGTTTTAATTGACTGTTTTTTTACTGTTTTCAATTGTGTCTTGCTGTTTTTAATGTTTATGTAAAGCACTTTGAATCACCTTGTGTTGAACTGTGCTAAACAAATAAACTTGCCTTGCCTAACAACAAAAATAGCTCATAAGAGTTTAATTTAAGAGCTGATATCTATACATTTTCCATGGTTTTGTTGATGATGATTTTGGTTATTATCAAGAAAACCATGGACAATGTCTAGATATCAGCTCTTACATTAAACTCTTATGAGCTATTTTTGTTGTTATCATTATATTTGTCCAAACAAATGTACCTTTAGTTGTACCAGGCATTAAAATGAACAAGAAATTGATGAAAACAATGGTCTAATAATTTTTTCCTGACTGTATATCACACTGAAAATGATCATTTGTGCGTGACTTTCTCACCCTGTGTTACTTTGAATTCTTAAAGAAAAGCTTTTTTTTTTTTTTTTGCATGCCTCCACGGTGAATGAAAACTGAGAAAACTCTTGATGAATTGAAGTAAATTGGTGCCGCGAACAACAGCAAAACTATATTAAAACATTTGTTTACAACTCGTGTGTTTCATTATCCATTCATTTGCACGTCTTCTCAAACATTTGCATTTTTACTAAAACCTGCATAAACAGAGTCACACTTGGCAGACTACTCATTTAAGCGCATCTTTCATTATGTTTAAACAGATGTTTGACATATTTTTACAGTTGTTAAACACAGCACCTATTCCTTTTAATTCAGCAAGAATTTTCATTTATTCTACTATTGTGGAGGCAAGAAAATCAAGTTTTCTGCATGAATTTAAAGTGCCACAGGGTCAGTAATTGATATACAAATGATCAAATTGGGGGCAAAGTATTCCTTTAACTTAAAATAAATGATGCCTACACAGTCTGTTTTAATTAACCCATTTAAGCCGGTAAAGCCTTACCGCATTTCTACCATTAAAGCCGTTGAAGCGGATACGACGTTTTGTAGTATTTGTAGTTTTTTTCACCTATTTTCGGCCTCTTGGCCAATGAAATGCATCAGAATACAGGTGGGAGTGTCGCAATGCAACATGGGACTTTTCCAGAACTGAAATCATGGCGGAAGACGTCTATAGCGGAGGGAGCTCAGATATAAGAGCAAGAAGCTCTCAATTACTTCTTGAATTTCATTTCTATCTGCTACAGAGGCTGAAAAATCGATTATTTAGTATAAGCGTTGACACTTTTGTTGAATTCCCAGAAAAACTTCAGGTTTTAGGGGCTTATTTTAAAATTGCCTAGAGGTTTTACAGGCATTTTTTCCAGGTGTTTTAGGACTAAATGGGTTAAGGACAAAAGATTAAGATTCCACTAAACTCCTTTATGATGTTTTACAATGCACCAGTGTTTTCATTTATTCAACTGTTGTGAAGGCCAGAAAATCAAAGATTTCTGCATGAATGTAAGGTACCACAGTGTCAGTAATTGATATACAAATGATCATTTTGGGTGCAAATATTCCTGTAACTTAAAATAAATGACCCCTACACAGCGTGTTTACATTACAGGCAAAACATTAAGATTCCACTGAACTCAAGTGGTTTTATTACATACAGAGGAAGCCACACCTTCTCTCAGTTGCATTAACAAACTGTATAACCTCCTTCCTGTGACTGAAACAATACCCAGCACACCCTAACACGGAGGATTGTTATTCTTCTGGAGTGGGTGGATAATTTGGAAATTAAATGATTACTCCCCTCACAATAGGGTATAAAACGGAGCAGCTCCTAAGTAGTTGGCCTCATTCTTCTAAAAGTTACTGCCAGGGGACGAAGCTTTGAGAATTTAGCGGTGGAAGCAAGTAGCTGAAGATGTGTGAGTGTGTGACTGAGTCTCGTCTAAACACACTTTTATTAGTTTTTTCCTGGGGCAGACTATGCATTTAGATCCGTCAATGAGTATATGAGTTACCTTTGACAGTGAGGTTGACACTAGCTTTGGCTGTCAGTCCTGGCACATCTGGCACGGCTCCAACGCACATGTACTCTCCAGCATTATCATAGGAAACATCTTGTATTGACAGCGTGCCGTCCTGTGAGAGCACCTCAGAGCCCTGCAGGAGCACACACACAGAAATTACACCAATTTGAGTCACCCCATCAGCTCTTCTTTTTATTCTCTGCACATGAGTATGAGAGCAGAAACAGTGCTGTGAATATCTATTTTCAAGGCGTGCAGCAATGCTGGGAAAGCAGAAGAAAAAACCTTCACACACACACACACACACTGTTCCAAAGCACAGATCAAAGTCCGTGCTCCGTGATGAACCTGTCTCTTGCAATTCCTCTTAACTTCTTCTCATAGGAATCCTTCTTACTAAGAACAAACACGTTCTCTACTCAGAAAACCAGCAGTTGGTGAGTTTCCATCACACCCAGGAGACACAACAATAGATACACAGGCTACAACAACAGGCTTGACACAGGAGGAACATTGTGCACATAGCAAGTGGAAGAGAGGAGACGAATACCAAAATACAAAGACGCACCACTGCTACAACGCTGGTTTGTGGTTTTGGAGTTTAACAAATGGTCTTTTGTTCGGTTTGTTTACTGTAGAACATAAATTCAGAGGCGACGTTTTGTTTGCAATAGAAAGTAGAGCAGCTTTTGGTTGCCATTAAAGTCCCCCCTCCAGACATGGATTGCTCTGCTTTGATTAATATTTTGTTTAACATGTTTTTTTTCTCACATAAAAAGTCAAAACAAAACTTTGAAAAGTGGCTGGAAGTACATCTTCTCATAAAGAAATTATGGGTCCGGCCTCTGCCCCGCTCACCGGTGAAGGAGCAGTGAGCATCAAAATGGCTAGTGAGTTTCAGTCATACATAATTAAGCCTCCAGACTCAGATAAGGAGTCTGTTGTGCCCCAAAATCATTGACTAGAAAGTGAAGTTAGCATATATTGTAATGTTTGTTAGCTCTCACAGCCCCAGTGGTGTGAAGCTTATGATAAAATCTGCAAGTCATCTCTGCGCTGGACCTTTCAGGTTACCTTACGGCTTCTGATTAGCTTTCAAAGTAGTATCGTACCTAATTTAGCTTGTCTAGCACATATTTTAAATTGCTTTAAGGGAAGTGCACAGACATCTCCCTCCTCAGTGGAGGAATGTGACATAAACACTCTAGTGACAGACTTTGCACAAACTTTTGCACTGATAAAAGTCAGTATCAACAACATTTTAGAGGAAATTAACATAAAAAGGAGGGGGACTGAGCACAGAGCATGCAAACTCAAAAGATAGTTGTAATTATCTATAACGCTTACAAGCTGCATGTTTACATTTGAACTCTAAAAGTGGCATTAGATGCTCCTGTAAAACTGAAATTATGCAAAACATATAGTGAACCTTTTGTTTCCTCCACAGGTGGAGTTGACTTGAGGCTAACTGAACACAATTTAGGATAAAAAATAAATGATATAAGATCAGTAAATCATTCATTCATTATCCTTAACCGATTATTTGCACTCAGGTCTGAGGCGGGGTACACCCTGGACAGGTCACCAGACTATCACAGTGCAGACACATAGAGACAATCAGGCTCTCATTCACATCTACGGGAAATTTAGAGTCACAATTTAAACCTAAGCTGCATGTTTTTGGACTGTGGGAGGAAGTACCCGGTAAGAACCCACGCTGACATGGGGAGAACATGCTAACCACTACACCACCATGTCAGTATATCATACAATACAATATTTAAAAGTGCACAATATGTGTTGGTGTCCACACCAAATGGAATAAACACCAGTATCTGCAGTTGCTGCAGTTGGACGCAGCACAATGCAGCTTGTGTAGCAGAAGCACAACTGTCTTTAAATCGAGCGCTGCGTCCGATCCAAAGGCCTCAGTGTTGTATTGCAGCTGCTCACTAAGTTAGTTACTGTACGTGTGACTTTATGAAATTAGGTCCTGTCTGATGAAGAAATGTAGTGCTGTTAAAGATCTGAAGCTGAACCAGAATGCCCAAATATGGAGCTAAAGGAATGACAAAATTCTTGTTCAACATCCAGCCAGTGTTGTTAGTATGTCGGAATGATAGATTTTCAATTTGAAAACTGTTATCTAGGAATGTGTGGAGAGATGTAGGGAAAATACCAAGGCTGTGTATACAGAAATACAACACTTTTTCATGAGATTTAAAGAAGACAGGAAGAAAAAGAAATGGAGCGCACCTTTAGCCATTGAACAGTGTGCGTAGACGAGGCCTTGGTCTTACACTGCCACTCCACTTTATCTCCAAGCATGACTTCTTGAGTCTGAGCAGGGGTCACACTCACTGGGTCGATGTCTGACACAGAAAATTAAAAGCGATTGAGAGAAAGGGAGGAAGATGCATGAGGCCTTCTATACATTCAAAGGAGTTAAAGAGGTGCTACTTGAAATCAAAAAGCTTCTCATTGTTAAACACCCATGTAATAAGGCTGGTAATACGACCGCATGCAGCAGAATATATCATTTTTTTGTAAGTACAAAGCTAATGCACTTACTCTGAAGTTAAGCCCATTTCGAAGCCAAAGTTAAGCCTATTCCATGCTATTTGTAGGCTATCTCCGCTTAATGCATGTGATAAGATCAAATTAGGGGGTGTAGTTGGGATAACATTAAAGTAACAGATGAACTGTGAAAAATTAAATTGGATATCGGCCTCCTGAAAGGATTCCATTAAAGCTCTTTCCATTCTAACCTTTTTAATTCTATGATTTACTGATGAAAAGAGGAGCTTAATGCAAAGCCCAATCTGCACAAACAGGAGGGGAATTGTTCTTTTTGTGCCTTTACTTTTTCTGCAACTGTGTGTGCGCCTGTTTGTGTTTTTGGGTTACTCACAGTTGACAACGAGGTTGATAGTTCCACTCAGGTCAGCGTCCAGGTTATCGTAATCAATGGCTAGGCACTTGTACAGACCACTGTCAGTGCGTTTGACTGACTTGAGCTGCAGAAGGCCAGCCTTACCAAGGATGGTTTCTCCCTGAAGGTGGAAGGACAGGAGGGATTAGAAGGAACTCAGGGTCAGTGCACATGCCCTGCCAGGTATATGTGTGCTGAAAACAGCTATTATAAGGACAAATTCTGAGTATCATTGCATTGGCATTGGAATTGAAAACAGTAAAAATAGTCAATTAAAACAGGGAAATAGAAAAAAAAATACAAATAAGATAAAATAAGATACAGCAGGATAAGAAAATAGATAAAATAATAAAGTAAAGGAGTGAGAATATGGAAGAACTACAGTGATGAAATTAAATAATGCACAACAATTGTTACGTTCAAAAGGCTTATGAAAAATGATATGCTAAATAAGTATAGGTTACAAACTGGATGAGGACGTTCTTGTAACAACTTTGTTTTTTTTGTTTTTTGCGGGAGTAATTGAAATTCTATGATCTAAATTGTTTGATATACTATGGTTGCCTGAAAAAAAAAAAATATATATAGATATATATTTATTTGACATTAAGTGGCTATATATAGAGAAACTCTCTTATTTGAAAGTGTGGAGTACCAGGGGATAGGAAATATTTTTTACTCCCTTTTTTTTCGGACCAAAATGATAAAAGGAAATGCGTATTGAATATTAGGTCGACTGGTTCTTATATTTATTTTATCACTTAGACGCGGCAGATGCATGTATATGTATAGGGTTATATAAACTGTATGTGTGTAAATGTCTATATGTTTTAACGTACAACTGTATAATGGTGTCTATGTGAGTATGTGTATGTACAGTATTTATGCATCTAGCTGACGTTGTTGTTGTTTATGTTGTTGTTTATTTTTCGGTTCGAAAAGAAGAATTAACCCTCTGGAGTCCATCTATTTATTGAAAATACACTGAGCATGTTTTATTTACAGTGATAACTTAATTTATATATCATATGTAACCAAGCCAGTTGAAAGTGCAATGATAGGGGCTTTTTACACAGTGTGCAATTTATGTTTCTAGACCATTTTTAAAATGTGTATTTTATTTATACTAAACTATTACTATTTTTAATTTACATGCAAATAGACATGTTGTTGATGTTCTTATAGTTATTTATTTATTTCATTATTTTCTGCTGTTTTTGTGTGTATAAATAGTGAAAAAATGTTTCGATCTATGTCTTTTGTTTGTATTTTGGGTTCCTGGCAGCTTCAAACTTGTACTTTAAAAAAAAAAGAAAAATATGACTGATAGCCAAGTTTGTGTGGAGAAAAAGGAGCGAAACAGAGACAGAGACGGAAATAAATGTATAGGAAGTTGACAAATTTGAACCAAAATCTCTACTTCAGAGGTTTAATAAATAAAATGAAACTCGAGTAAATACTGAGTGAGAGATTATAATATTTTGAATAAAAACTTCTGATGAAATGCAAACTTACATCTTTAGAGAACTCAAACTCAGGTTGAGGGTTTCCATCAGTCTCACACTTCATGTCAACAACATCACCTTCCTTGACTGGACTAGTGTTAACCAGTGTAAAGGTTGCTTTCTCAGAGGGATCTAGATGGACAAGAACAGACATGGAACAGGTGAAAATGAGACAGTAAGTCATCAATCAGAGATGTGCAAGGCATTCCAGAGGGGATGTTTTTCTTCCCCAGCACCTCCTCTTTACTTGTCTCATAACTCTTTGTGAGCTGCATATTAAATTCCACTACAGTGGAAAGATATGCAACCAATGGAGATAACACTAATAACTGCATGTTGACAATGTTTCATTTAAAAAAAGGTATGTGTTTTTCTTAATATGCAAAAGCAACATGAGCATGGAAGACAAGGAGAGGCTTGTAGAGAATGCATAAATAAACAGATTAATTTTCTTCTGGCTTTTTTAATCTTTCATCCTTCTAGGAATGTAAGTCAATCTGTCCGCCAGATTAAAATATCTCAACAACCATCGGATGGATTACAATGAAATTTTATACGGACATTTATGGTCATAGAGAAAAACTCCTGGAGAACCCTGACTTTCCCTCCAGTTGCAGCAGCAGGGTGATGTTTTTGGCTTTCAGTGAAATGTCTTGACAACTAGGAAGGACTGCTGAGAGATTTTATACAGATATTAATGTTCTCCCCCGGATCAACTGTAATCACTTTTGTGAATCCCTGAATTTATATATATATATAATACCTGCAAAACTTTTAAATTTTTTTCATCTACAGTGCTTAACAAATTTATTAGACCGTCTGTCATGAAAACGAAAAAATTCACCTATTTATACCCAGATTGTAGCCGGCTCACTGGGCTTCTCTGAGAAGTCAGAAATTAACATTCAACCACTAAAACTCATTTTTTTCTGCTCAGGAATGCAAGAAAATAACAAGAAATAACAATGTGATTTATTATTTTTTACTGTTTTTTTGTAAAGCAGTACATTTGAAAATGAATGGATAACAATAATAAATATATTTTAGCATTGAAAATATAATTTTGTTTAAATAACTTCTACATACATGTTGGTGTATTAACCATGACAGAAACATAAGAAATTATTTTGGTAATTACTAATGCTGTAAATTTAGGGCAGATGTGGCATAAACCAGTGGTCTAGTAAATGTGTTAAGCACTGTACATTTGGTGTTTTACTTACCAAATGTAAGGGCCTCTGCCTGGTGTGGCAGAGGTGCAACAAACTGTTATGATTAATAACTCTCTTGATAACCAAGCAGCTAGCTCAGAGGGCTAAAATAAAAAGTTGATAGGACCTGAAGTAGTGCTTTCTAACCACTGCTATCTTAAATAATAGCTTGACATTTTTAGAATTTTTTCTTGCCAAGAATCACACCAATGCTACTCTTATGTCTGTCCAGCTGAGTTTCTTAGCTTAGCATAAAGCTAAACAGCTAGCCTTGCTGTGTCCATAACACCTGCAAAGCTCACTAAGTCAAACTCTCGTCCGTCCAATCCACTCACAGTTGAGGTTGATTTTGATGGCGTTTGACTTCTTCTCTTTGATCTGGTCTCCTGGCATCATGTACTCCACGGTGCACGTGAACACAGAGTCCTTGTCTGCCTTGGTGGGCTGCATGTGCAGGGTGCTCTTGAGGGTTAAGAGACCAGATGCCTCCTTCACCACGGAGGAAATCATGTTGGTCTCTGGCAGAGAGGAGCGAAGCAAGCACACAGATTACCCTCTGAATTGCACAGCAGGTGAAATAAGACAATATAGGTGTTTATGTATTTTTCCAACAAAAAGCCTCATGACACGTACTCTCTTTCCTGTCCTTGACCTCAGGCAGGGGCTGGTCATCTTTGAACCAGATAATTCTGGGCAGGGGATGCCCGTTCATCGACACACAGGTACCGATCTGATACACATGGACAGATGCAGGAGGGACAAAAGAAAAAGGTTTACCAATACAGAGAGAATTTGGGCAGGAATGAAAATATACTTTTTCTATGAGGATTGTCCACCAATATTGCGCTGATACGACCATACAAAGACATCCAGAAGGCTACTTTCTTAAACCAATAACTTAAAGGAAATAAAGGAAATTATTTAAAGCATATTTAACATTATCATACATTAAATGTACGATGTCGTACATTGTTGACCAATACTAAAATGAAAAAAATAAGAAATAAAAAAATAGCTACATAAACAGCTGTACTACACGTTCAGTATCGGTCAATTGCTGACCATTTAAATAAAGAATTAATAAAAATAAATAGCTAAAATAAACATCAGTGTATAGTCAGTTACCAGTCAACTTTGGACCATTTATATATATATATATAAAAAAGACTAAATTAATTTAAAAATTAAAAAAAAAATTAAGATAAATAAAATAAATTCAAAAAATAAAAAATAAATAAATAATAAAATTTCACTAAATTACCCCGAACATACATTTCTATACTATACATTCATACTGTCTTCAGTGTTTATATGAAGTTCACACACACCGGTGAGCTGGTACTCTCTCCAGCAGTAATGGCCTGAGTTGATGGCTGGGTGAGTTCTGGCTTCTCAGGAGCATCTGAGACAGAAAAAGACAGTTATTATGATTTTATTTTGTAAAGCATTTAACGTAGACACAAACACGCACACTCCACTACCATATATGTGGCCTGACCCACATGCCTGCTGACCTCGTTAATTAAGTTGCGCAGTAAATATCCGGCTTCTTATTATTCCAGTGTGACCTGGTCCACATGACCTGATAAGGGTCAAACAGCAATAAAAACACTCCCCCACTCTCTCACTCTGCTTTCTCATACAAAACCACAGGTGTGAGTATTCCCTCTTGTTTCTCTGCTCTACTCCTGAGCTCACTTGTTCACATGCAAGGTCATCTTATCACTGCCTGCAGCTGCTGGCTGCTTATATAAATAAACAGTAGATGGGTATTCCTCTCTCTGTCTCGCTCACTCAATTCTTTGTGTTTAGTCGTCTTTGTTACAGTTCCCAAAACTGCTGAAGTATTTCTATAGACATTTGTTTTCCATACACTGTGCAAGGCAGGCAGCCGTTTATATGTGTAGTAATTTAGATACAATAAGGGACTAAAACTCTCTTTTGCAGGCTCTTACATTCAGCCGAATAAAGATTTTTAGAGTGCAATAAGTCTTTTAAATGTTTAGGGAGTTAAGAGAGGACGAGGTGTACGGGCAGGGTTATTTTTATTCTCTTTTGCTTAGAAGACATACTGTTTACTCTCTACTGTAGGCCTCCAGAGAGAGAGAAACCAGGCCATCACTGCTACAGCTCAACCCTCAGGAGACCTCATAAGTCAGCCCTATTAAGTTAAGGCAGGGCAGACACACTATAATTCATCCCACAATAAGTCAAGTGGTCAAATGCAGACAAAGAATAATTGTTGGTTTGTGAGACAGGCTGTTTCTTACAACTGTGGGCTTTAAGTACATCTAAAAAGGCCTTTCTCAAACAGCTCTGTGGTGAGGTATTGTCTACCATTGACTGGCCCATTCACAATTAATAGCTCTTTTTATGAGATTGCTTTAAACCTCGGAGTGCGTTAATGTTAATGGTTAACTTGTAAGCTCTTTTTGAAGTGGGAGCTTGACTAAAGGAAGGGTTGTTTTGCTGTTCTCCTGCACAAATTCTCCCTCTGTGAAGTGACTGATCAGTCCAATCCAAAATGCAAATGAATCGCATTCATTTCGGTGTGGCCGCTAAATGTTAAAAGTATGATTGATGTCTGCTCGGAGCTTTCTGCGGGAGGGGAGAGGACACATCGGCCTGCAGGAAGGGTCAGCCCTGAGCGCCTTGGTGATAAATCTGGACCGTTATTAAGGTGAGATATATGAGACATGACAGGTGTGATTGAACTATTCATCAATTGTGTCAAGAGTGATTAGATTGTGGTTAATTGACCTCTGGGGAACTTCTCAAAGAAAAATGGTAACCCCAGCCAATCAAAAAGATACCAAAGTCTTACACATGATGAAAAAATATTAGCTGATGTCTGCTTTATTTCTAACATGACGACAATTGTGACAAATCAGTTTATGATACTATATCGAGGTTCTTTAAAGAGGTTTCGCCTGGAGTTATTTTGAGTATGTGCGAAATGCAATCAGCAAAATGCATTACATGCATTAGGTACAATTAAGCCTCTTCGAAATGAAAGTATGCATGAACACACACGCACATCTGATTAAAGCCATAAAGCTTTAGAGGCAGCGACAGTAACAAATCAAGTCATAAATTCCTCACATCAACAACTGATGAGAAAGTAAGAGGGGGGTCCTCTCTGAAAAGGACATGTTGAGGTCATAAAAAAGGTCAAAGGGCATTGGCTGACTCACGGAAGACTTTGACCAGAGTTTCAGCATCTCCAACCCCAGCGGGACCGGCGGTGACCTGGCAGAAGAATTTGAGCTCGTCGGAGGGTTGAACCGAGGTGATGGTCAAAGTGAAGTCTGCTCCAATAGTGACACGTCCAGACAGAAGGGTGCCTTCGTCACTTTTTCCAACGCCACCCTGAGAAAAAGCCACGCGCTTCCTGGTTCCCTGATCCTCCTGGATCTGTGGATAGATAGGAGGTTTACAAAGAGGGTGGAGGGATAGAAGAAGGTGGAATAAGACAAAGAACTGGCAATAAGTAAGAAAAAACACAACTTTTTTTGGATGCATGTCTTTATTAGATCCCGCCCCCGAAAAAAAGTTTTTTCCCCCGTCTAAAAATACCTGATTAAAGAACATTAATATCTTCAAATTACTTACTACATAGAACCACTCTACAACAGTGTTGCCTGATGGTGGTGAGACAGTATGCGTGCATGGCAGTTTGGCAGTATCTCCTTTCAACACTTCCACTTTAGGAGCCGTCTTCACCATCACAGCTCCATTACACACTGCAGAGAAAAACACACAAAGGGAGAGAAAGAATATGATTGAAGAGTCAAGGAATGGTAGTAGTGTGTCAACATGTTGCATCAATACCAGGCATGACAGGCGGGTGAGCAAAAAATTACTGAGATGCCAAAGTAAACATATGGATCCACTGCAAAAGTTGTGTTACAGGAGTGGCTTCAGAAGTTTTTATAAATGTTACAGCGTGTTTTTTCACCATGAAGGACAGCAAGCTACCAGTATAAGTACTCCCTTAAAGGTGCAGGAAAAAGTGAGGGACCCCGGGGGAAGCTAAAGGCTCTCGTCACTGTCAGTGTTCTCCATTCAATAGAGACATTAGGATGCACAGAGTGTCCCAGATATCAATGGGAGAGAGTAGCAGCTAGGGCACAAGATGGACCCAAACTGGTTCCAGTGGGGATAGAGGACACTATAGCTCTATAACTCTCTGTACAATCTAGCCGTGGAGAAACAATGTGACAAGGAGATTGCGTTACAGGGAGGAGAGGGAGGGGAAGGACGGAGAGCTGGAGGAAGGGAGGGAGCTCCATTTCTGCTAATGAAGTCACTGCAGCATGTACAGCGCCATAAATCCTCGTACAGTGACACATGAAGGCAGTGGAGTCCACTGTGTTGTGAGTGCGAGGGACAATGTTGTTTAAGTGACTGCCAAATCAATTCTGCAATATTAAAATCAGTAAAGCAAGTTATCAACATGTGGTCTATGCAATTTCATAAGCATGTGCAATTTGGCAGACTTATATAAGAAACTTTCAAAGAAATAAACTAACTAAAAAATGTTTTCATAAAGTAAATATTGGATGCATCAGGGAAGCAACAGTAAACAACCAGCATCTCCAAAAATCTTCCCATGTCGCAAACATTTAAAAAGCCAGAGATCTTCGCTTTAATTAATATTCATATTGTGGACATATGTGTTGCTAATGAACAACCCAGCCCCACACTCTGTGTGATAACATAAATTAATCATGTCATCAATTTCTGGACTACAAAATCTGCACCTAAATAATTTATTTGTTGTGAGAAACTGCCAGGATCGGGGAGGATGGACTTCTGGGAATCCCGGTTGCTTGACAGGCCAGTTTTAATAACAGTGCAGAGAGATGCAGACGGGGAAGATGAAAGGCTGTTTGGTGAAAAATGTCTTAAAGAGAGATGAGAGGAGCTGAAGGGATGGCCACCTTTTTATCACATTACTGTGAGGAAGAAAAGGAGCAAAGGACAAGTGGGAAAAAAAAGAAGGCAGAGAGAACATATAAAGGAAATAATAGGGAGAGCTGTCAAAAATACACACTTGTGCTTGCTCAGTTGTGTATGAGTGTCAGAGAAACACATTCCAGCAGGGTCAGATGCTGTGATTTACCATGAGCCTCAAACCGCTCAGAGGTCAAGGGTCATTCCAGCGTTGACATTTGATGAAAAGATGTCATGTCTGGCCTCTGTTGTATTCTTTCACTTCCTCTTAATTTACTTTTTCACTTCCCTTGCCTCTATTTTTATCCTGCATGCCCTTTTTTCCTCCCATCTTCCTCCCCATCCACTCTCTCTCTAAATATTTTGTTCTATTAGCTCAGTAGCTCTCAAGTGAAACATTAGTTTTACAAACCGAGTCTCATGTTCCGACTCTGTAAGCGGGATGTAGCCCAGAAGAAAATCCTCCTCTGTTTCTGCGCCAACACAAACACACAAGCCAGACAAGCAAACGCACAAGAATGTGTGAGTAAACCAAGAGCTGCGCTTTTAGGCAGGGACTCAGGATTTAAGAGTCCCGTTAAGTGGTGCATGGGAAAAATACACACTCGCACACATACCACATTAAATCAAGTGACTAACTGGCACAAGCACTGAAAGCCCAAATCTTATCTCAGTTACTTAAGCAATTTGTTTTTTGGGAAAAACATATGAAAACACGAATCTCTAGCTTAAAGGTCTCATGTTGTAAAAAATATGTTTTTTATGTATTTTTGACAACCCTACCGATGGTGCTCAAGGGCTTAATAAGCAACATTTCTGATTAATTTAATGGTCTACAGACTGAAAGTGCACACTACGGCTGTCACGCCAAGAAATCTAGTTTCCTATTCCATGAAAAACTGAACTCTCATTAACTCAGTATGAAGCCATTGTGTTTCTTATGAGCAATCATGTATGCATCTGCTGAGTACGGCGTTTTAGCCGTCTAAGTCACACAATAGTGATCACATTGGCTTCCTGTGAACACGCGGTGCGTTATTCTCGGCTCGCAGTTTATGCACATTTTTCCGTCTCAAATTTGCCAGACATAATGGAATACAATTAAAACAGCTGAATGCTCACTTTTAGAGTAGCTGCATCTGTTATGGGATAATAAAGTCACCTACTAATCTGTGAAAAAAAGAGCATGAAGCACGGGACACATTTCCTACTGTACTGAGGAGGTGATAAAGGTTTAATTTCCATGCTCCTGTTATTTTGTAACCGACTTTCTTTTGTCTGGGGTTGGCACAGTTGCTGGGTTACTGCATGCATGCAAACAGAGCTACTGGCAGTTAAAGCAATGATATGAGTCCATCTGGACCGCATCTTTATTTCTTTTTTTATTTAATTGTCTCACTCTTGTCCTATTCTCTCCTTTGGACACATCATTCAGCGCCATTCACAACATGTTTTGGTGCAGAGTGATCAGTCAAGCCGCTGCTCTGTGTTTTTACACATGAAGCAGCTGGACAGACAGAGCCTGAATATTAAGGCATAATTAGGGGAGTCCTCTGTCCAATCTAAGCCTAGAGCAGTGTGTGTGTATGTGTGTGTTCTTGTGTGTATTTAGAGACATGTGCTGTTGGCTCTGTTTGTGAGAGAGAGACAGAAAGAAAGAGAGTGGTTGGGGCTGTTGGAGGGGGGACCAGCTACATGGGGGTCTCGTTAGCTGACGCAGGCCAGATAATCGGATTTAGCCAAAGAGAGGGAAAGTGTGTGTGAGGTGGTGTGTGATGGGGTGCGTGACCGGGTAGAAAGACAGATGGGAACGAGACGGTCAGGCTGTGACCTGCGTACACACATACACACCCACATACACTCTTACAGTATATCTATAATGCATGCTATATTTATGAGCAACCAAACCAACCTAGAAAGCTATGGCTAAGTACAGTGTGTTTATAAAAAAAAGTCAAAGGAGCATTGCAGAGTGGAGGAGACCCAGACAGTCGTGTCAGTCCCACATCTACTAAAAAGTTAATGTAAAACCATCTTTAATACTCTCTCTGTGTTTGTCTCTCTTTGCCTGCATCTCTTTCTCTTTCACCCTCTTTTTAAACACGCGCACACACACACACACACACACACACAAGGCGGGCGCCCCTCATTATGGAAAGAACCAGCTGGATCCTCTCTCCTGTCCTCCTTTCCTCTCTTGTTCTCCCCTCACCTACTGTCGTATTCTGGACATCAAACCAGGAGCCTCTTTCTCTCTCCGATTCTCCTCTTTTCATCCCTCACTCTCAAAGAGCATTCTTTAATACCCAGTGCACAAACTCTCGTGTGTCTCCTATGCGCATGCGTGTGTTTGAAAGGCAAAAAGTGAAAGGAGACCAAAAAAGAGAATGCAAGATAGGGGAGAGTGATAGAAAATAGTGTGTGTCTAACCTACATGGCTGTCACCCAACTAGAGCCTGTTTATGAAGCCAGCATGAAGCGACTTTCACTGATGGTACCTGCTTGTCTCCCCGCTAACCCAAACACCTCTCTGCTGAAGAGTAATGGATGTTCTGGGGGACGCAGCTTAATATAAGTCTACTGTATACACCTAGATGATGGTGCTACGGGTGTAAGAGAAGTACAGTCAACATGCGTCACAGTCGAACCTAAAGATCTGCACCAGTGGCGACGCTGTGCCGAGGAGCGTATGGAAGGTTTATCTATGAGGTCAATGCAAAGCTGAAAAGTACAGGAAAAGTGCATCGTGGTACCCGACAGGCAAGGAATGTCAGGAGACGTGTGTGTATCTGTGTGCATGCGTTTGTGTGTGTGTGGTCTGTCCCTGGCCTCTAACAGGATTAGTGTGTTGGCAAAGCAAACAGCGTCCTGCCGCAGAAGACACAGCCTCAATGTCACGAGAGCTGAGTCACCTTCAGCACGCGGCCAATAAAAAACAACACGTAACAATAACTTCCTCGTTTTTATTCTCTGCTTTCTGCTGATCAGCGTCTCTTTCAATATTTTTAGAATGATTTCTCAATCTTTTTACAGTCGCCGTTCTCCGTTTCAATCATCACTGCTGACATCATCTCAAGCTGCATTTATACTTCATCGTTAAGGGCTTGCTGTGTAGCTGCACACAGGTTACTGCATGTCCTCTGCAGCTTAAGCAGAGTTAATGTGCTTCTCGTCAAAAAATGTTACTGCACATCAGGGCTACAGCCGGGTATGGTGCCTTAAACCTGCATTCTTTCTAATGACCAGCAGGGGGCGACTCCACTGGTTGCAAAAAGAAGTTAGATTCTACAGAATTACACTACTTCTCATGTGATTTATTACCTCAGTAAACATCTAAAATTATCATCCCATTGTGAGTAAAATATATGATTGACAAGTAACTACCATGGTGCATTTTGGTCTTTGCAAGTTTAAATTAAAAAAAAGTTCTCTAACATTCTAGAATATCTTTTTTAGCTTTCAGCTTTAGAAAACACACTAATGAGTCAGCTGTTCATTTTTAGTTACAGATACATCTTGCTAACCAAGCTAAGTAGCTAAGTAGCGCTAACGTTAGCTTACAACTTGACATCTTCCTCCGCAGCTCCAACCTCTCATCCAAATGTGGTCAATCATGGCTTGAAAATGCCTAAATGCCAAACTTGAGGCTACAAAACTGTCCACAAATGAATGGGTGACATCACAGTGGCTACAAATGCTTGTTAAGTGAGAGCAACAGTATCAACTAAGAAACTAGACTCATTTAAGTTTTCATCAAAACTACAGCAGTCTCAGATTGTTTTTTGTTTATATGAACTTATCATTGCAGCTCTACTTATGTTTTCCCCTAAAAGTCTCAGATGCAAGTGAAGACTGGTCTAGTGAGAAGAACATCAAGGAAGCAATCTCAAAAATTTCAGACATATTTTGTGATCTCATGAAGCAAACTCGACTTCAAAGTTCACCAGGATTACCAGTCTCCATCACAAAGTGCATGAAAGAATGTAAACACAGTTACTTCAGGGTGCATAAAAGCACCAGGCACCATGATAATTCCACCTAACGCTGCTGTGGTGGAACCAATGAGTGAAATTAATTGCTGAGCTATAAAATCGTACCCTCAAGTACAAATGTGGCTTCATTCCCACCACATGTTGTGATGGTTACTATCACCACAGACACTCTGTGGCTGACTCACATCCCCATCAAGAGCCAGAGTCTCTGTGGATGTGAGTATGATTGTGGCAGCGGGGCGTGGCAGGTTGCCCCCAGCTCTCTCATGCTGATAATGGCCTGTTAATGTTGCGGACTGGATCTGACTCAAATCTGGTGTTTACAAGCCTTTCACATTCGCTCAGCGCTCACATTAGTCTGCCTGCACTGCTGGATGGGAACACTACTCAGGAAATGCAGTTTGTCCAGTGAGTTTCATTTTAGAGGATGAGGTCCAGCTGTAAGGCGGATAAATAACCAAAAAGAGGCTTGTTGTTGCCATTTGCAAATATAACATTTGTGGTTGGACATAGGGCTGGGCGGTATGGACCAGAAGTCATATCCCGATATATTTAGACTGATTATCGATATACGATATATATATCCCCATATTTTTATCGCAAGTGAGAGCAAATATTCAGTCAAAGTCAAAACCAAATAAGACATGTCACAAGTAGTTTTATTGAAACCGTTTATATAAGTGAACATAAATACTGTATAACAACAGGAGTACCTTTTTTTTAAAAAATCAAAGCTCCAAGTGCACATTTAAATGAACAGATATCTTAAATGAAAGCCGCAGCTTGCCTGGAGCAAGGATCACAGTGCAAATTTGAATTATATCCATATATGCGATATGGTCTAATTCCATATCACATTAAAAAATATGTCGCCCAGCCCTAGTTGGACACTGAAGAGACATTAAAAAAGTTATATTTTTCAGCTCTGTTTAAGCAAGAGGAGAACTATGTTTCCTCTTCTAGTTTGAAGAGCCGACAGCCTGGCATGAGTAGTGGCCTGGGTGTATATATATATATATATATATAATGTATGATATATGTGTGTGTGAGTGTGTGTGTGTGGTAGGGGGCAGGCTGGGTCAGACCGACAGTGTCAGGGTGGGTCCATGTAAGGCCTGCAGTCCGTCAACGCCTGACTGATGAGACAAGAACAGGTGCAGTGCAGGAACAGCAGCTGCAGCAAAACACACACACACACACCCCACACACACACACACACACACACACACACACACACACACACACACACACACTCACCGACAATGAATGCCACATGCAGAGGGCAAGGGAGAGAGTGAGAGAGACAGACACAGTGAGACACACAGAAGCTCAGAGATGATAGACAGGCAGAGAGAGATAGAGGGGAAGTTTCTGAACTCACAACTATACACAGACTCTGTTTGTAGAAGTAAAACTTTTAGCAACCAAGGAGACAAAAGAAAAACATACACATAGAGTGAAAACCAGACAGAAATCGATACACTGTCTGTCTCCTTGGATACTTCCTATGGCAAGTGAACACATACAAGGGCCATGCATAGCAGACTAAGTGCTGCGATGACCTGTGGATGCCCTGCTAAGACTTGACCTTTGAGAGGGAAGCACTGATATGTATATAATACTAATTAGAAACCCACTGTCATTCACTGTGTTCAGGATAACAGAGAAGCATGGATAGATAGAGAAGGAAGACAAAATAGGGAGAAGAAAGAAAAGGGCAGAGACAGAAAGTCAATGCAAAAAAATAATGTGTATTATATAGCACGAAGAGTTATTAAATGCTGCAAATGCCATGACAAACTGCGCCAACTAAGCCCCATTGCCTCCATATTAATTACAGCTGCGAACACTGCTTGCAGTCTGATAATGTATGTGATATTGTATTCCAGTCAAAGTCTCATCCTGTACAGTGCATGCAGTGCTTGTGTGCACAGATATTAAAACATCTGCTATTAAAACAAACATGAATGGTATTGTATGATTTCTTACAAAAACATAGATGTGGTTTGTATAATATCCTATGAAACAGTGGTCGTAGTTTAAAACATAATGGTATCATTACACATTGAGCAACTTGGTTAGGTTTATCCATAGGGCTGGGAGATATATCGATATAAAAGATATATCGATATATTTTTAAATGTGATATGGAATTAGACCATATTACGTATATCGATGTAGTTCGATTTTTTCTTTCTTTACATATAAATGCTGCCCTTACTATGGTTTGTTATATTTAGTTTTTTGTAATGTTCATTATTCTTTCCTCATATAAATATTTCAGAAAAAGATTGGCCTTAAATGTGCACTTTATGGAGCTTTGATTTGAAAAAAAAGGTACTCTTGTTGTTATACAGTATTTATGTTCACTTTAATAAACGGTTTCAATAAAACTACTTGTGACATGTCATATTTGGCTTTGACTTTGACTGAACATTCGCTCTTACTGTGCGATTAAAAATATCGTGAAATATATCGTATATTGATATTCTGCTTAAATATATCGGGATATGGCTTTTGGTCCATATTGCCAAGCCCTATTAAACCATCAAAACTATATGGCGAAGTTTAGGCAAGAAAAGTACTTGTTTAAGGCAAGGAAAAATGAACAGGGCTATGCTTAAAATAACTTCCATATACAACGATTGGATATTGTTACGTCGGTAAGGAACTTGGGTTAAGAAGCTTCCAACTAGACACCAACACTGGTCTCCTGGGTCAAAGTCCTGGGTTTGTTTGTGCCCTCCTCGCCCTTTAGTGTCCACAGAATGGTACATTAATGCAGTGGTTCTCAACCTTTTTGAGTCGCGACCCCCAATTTAACATGCATGTTGTAAATAATGAAGCAGGCAACAACTAAAACATCTCCCTGTCTAAAATTATGTGATTTAATATTCATTTTGTGCATTTATTTTTTTCAAAAATGATTTGGCGACCCCCAGAAATCATCTCGCAACCCCAATTGGGGTCGGGACCCCAAGGTTGAGAATGGCTGCATTAATGGACAAGATTTCTTGGGAAAGCTAATTTCAGTATATTTTTTTTTCAAAGGAATAACTTCATAAGGACAGCCTGATTAAAATGTGAAAATATCCCGAACAACGCAAATGAAGATGATTCAGTGAGGAGTTTGTTCTTCACAAAGCAGCATAAATACTCAGTGGATTTGTGCTTGACCTTTTTTACAGACATGAGTGCTTGTACATGCACATAGACTGCCTTTTGCTCTCTTTTTTTTAATGAATCTTTTGTGTTTGCTCCTGATTTACTTCTGATGTTCAATTTCCCCAAGCGGGACTGATAAAATACTTCAAGAGACTTCATAGTACAATCATCAGAGTCCCTAATGAACTGTTCCCAAGACAAATCCCTGTATGTTTGTTTTATTTGCCTAATAAAGTGACTGTAACTCTTAAATACCGCGGAATCATCCTGTTATGTAATCTCTGACAAAGGGAATTAGTGAAAGAAAAAAAAGGAGAAAAAGTTTGAACTTTTCGTTTCCAACAACTCTTCACACGAATCTCCTGAAAAACTTTTTAAAGAGTTTTTTTTTCTCCCAATAACACATGGACGGCTCTGAAGTCCCAATTACAGCAATCAGAGCATCATCCTCAGACTTGTAAATCTCATCTGACCGTTCACAAGCCAGTCAAAAAGCCTCTGCATCATACGTGGTGACTCCCCAGGCCGGCAGCAGAGGTCCATTGTGCTTCAAAAGATGATATCTGGGCTTCTAATTGGAGTCAAGCACAATAAATATCGTTGGCGCTTGAATTTATTGCTCGATGCAACAGGGCGCCCTGTTTCTTTTATGGGTTGCCTGTGTTCTTTTATGAGGGTTCTGTGTCATATCTGTATGTGTTGTCAAAGGGCGGCGGAGGGGTGTCTTGATTAAAGGTGAGATAGAACGATGCCGGATGTTCAGATGCCACATGCTAAGCTCCGGCACCGCAATCACAGGATATGGAAGGGGGCTGTCTGTCTTCCTGTCAGGGCTTGTACCAATATACCACCTGAGCAGAAGGAAAACTCACACCTGGTACCCTGCAGCAACACATACACACATTCAAGTTGCAGCTGGTTGTGGAGGTCGTATTAGTCTAGCAGAGGAGACACTTTGTTTATTTATTGGCACTAAAACCACCAGTTATGTGTGTCTGCTCTAGACAGGGTAGAGGAGAGACTGTGAGGGGAAAATAGATTTTATCATTGGCTGGATAAGAATCCTTTAACCTTTTATTGTATTGTTCAGACCTCTAAAGTTTTTGTACTACCTCCATTTCTGTCCAGATCTTATATCAACCTCCTTGCTGGAAATCGAATGCCTCTTTAACCCATTGACGCATAAAACTTCCCGTAAAACCTTTGGGCGATTTTAAAATAAGACCCTAAAACCTGAAGTTTTTCTGGAAATTCAACAGAAGTGTCTACGCTTCTACTAAATCATAGATTTTTTCAGCCTCTGTAGCAGATAGAAATGAAATTCAAAAAGTATTTGAGAGCTTATACAAATACTACAAAACGACGTAAACACTTTCCAGGCTTCAATGGGTTAATGTGTTAAGAAGCTGATGTGATCAGCACTTAAAACACGCCTAACTTTAACTAGACTAGTGCAGTGCCCATAGGAAGTATGTATTCGTTAATCGTGAGATAGCACAAAAAGCACTAAAAGTACATTAACATGAACCCAATTAGCTGATATACTATATTGCATGTAAGAATCTCATATCAAATGATTATAGGCATTATGCTAAGCAACATGAATGTCATCCCTGAATCACATAGTAATGCAACATAAGAAGTCAATAAAGCTAAATCTCCGCTTAGCATGCTAATTGCGCTAACAACGTCTGCAACTCCCTAAAACACTTACTTTTCATAAAGTACCACACCATCCAGCACATACACATTGAACATTGATATTCGCTGGAAACTATTAGAATATTATTGGAAAATCGAACCTTGTAGCGCACTTTAAAACTCTGAAAGATAGGTAGGCTAAATAGACTTACAGATGAGATGAGTCAGGGTGGAAATCCAGAGTGAATTGTGTTACTGACCAGGTGTAGGCCTATCACACAATGGGGCGGAGCTCCCCTAAAAGGCGTCCCATCGGAAACAGTGCAATGCGAATTTACGTCCTACGTAAATAATGATATTTTGAAAAATGGATTAAAAAATCTTAAAAATTGAAGATGCACACCTTCGTGCCATGCGCAAGCCACATATGAAATCACACACACACACACACACACACACACACACACACACAGATTCGTCTTGCTTTTATAGATAGATTGTTCAGACCTCTAAAGTTTTTGTACTACCTCCATTTCTGTCCAGTTCTTATATCTCCTTGCTGGAAATCGAATGCCTCTTTGATGTGTTAAGAAGTTGATGTGATTAGCACTTAAAACACATTTAACTTTAACTAGATTCTCAAATTGAGATTTCATTTACAATGAGTAAAGAGGGCCGACATCAGAAGAACAAGGACACGGGTTTAGAAGAGGTCTGCTGTTCCCGGGGACTTGACGTTGACGTAATGCAGCTGAGTCAAACATAAGGCTATTAGCAATTAGCCTGGGTACACATCAGTCTTCCGTACAATATTAGCATCTGCATCCTACTCAATGCAATCAAATGCAGAGCCGCAAGTCATCGCAAAGTTCAATGACTCGGCAAATGATGTCTGCCAGCCAAGCAGCGGGTGTGTGGATTTCTTTGTGCATGAAAGTGTCTGTTGTGTTAGCGCGGAGGGCGGAGAGGTGACATCACAGCGTGTGCGGTTGCAACAGATAAATCACAGCTTTACTGGTGTGTGTGTTGTGTCATCTCACGGCCGTTTAGGGGCTCAAGACAAACAGTGTGAAGTGGACAACAAGGTTGGCCCCTCGCGCAGTCTTTTGTCTACCGGGAGATTCCCCCCAGCTTGTCCCGTAGTCCAGGCAACAGGGTGAGAAGTCAACCCCATTCAGGCTGGAGAGTTTGGAGCTGTGTGGTCATTAAGTGTGTGTGTGTGTGTGTGGGTGCTGGGGTGGTACGGGAGTGGGTGTGTTTGTCCTTTTTGGAACATGAGCCAGTGAGTCAGGAGAACAAAATGAGGACAAGGATAGATGTTCCGAGCAAGGACGAGAAATACAAAAAAGGAAAAAGCGCAGACAGGGTGCATGAGGAGAATATGAATCTGCGGAGCTGACATTGCAGTCTTGCGCCCCATTCTGCAGAAATCGACGGTTGAAAAAAACAACAAAAAAAAACAAAGCCAAGATGTCTTATAAAGAGATTATAAATAGAGCGATGAATACATGAGTCTTGTGAGTTTTAGTGCTGTGTAAGTGCTTCTGCAAAAGTAGCTTTGATATATCGTCCTACTGATAAACCAAAGTATTCTCTCTGAGTGTCCCTCCCCATTAGAGTAAAATTGAAATCATCCCTCATACAGAATATCTTGGCCATTTATAAAGAGAATATCTTTAAACTGACACAATCTGGTGCCATTATATGTGACTCCATTAACGGTATGTTTAGCATGACAATAGCTAGTGTCTTGCTCCTATTAGAGTTCACTTTTAGGTCTCAATACAGCAGAGGTAACAAAGAAAAAAAAAGAGAAAAAGGTAAAGCCAGAACGACATGCAAGATCGGATAAAAATATCAAGAGGAATTTCATTACTTTTCAAATCAAAGGGCACAAAACAGAGAGGGTCCGCCAATTACCGCACTATGTCTCCTCCTGGCTGCCTTTCATTTTCAGAGGGAACTCAATTTTGTGAAAGAAAGAGAGGAGAGTGTGTGTGTGTGTGTGTCCTGATCGACTCAGAGAGAGAGAGAACCCAATCAGTAGATGTCACTTAAGGGGCAGAGATGAGAAAAGGTGTTAATATTTAATGTTTCTGGGCCCCTGAATCTGCGCCTCCTCTCCCTCTTCTCCCTCTTTTTTCCACCCCTCTCGCCTCAGGCACTCCAATTAACACACCCTGTCCTTCTCTCCCCCCTCTTTTCCCAGTCTTTTTTTGCTACTCCCTCCTTCCTTGAAACACAGCCTCTGGCAAAAAATAAAATTTATAAACGAAAGTAAAGGCAGAAATGGCGGGATATGCAGAAAAAAAGAAAGAAAGAAGAAGCAGAGTTGGACTGGGAGAGTGTGAAGCGGTGCGATGCAAAGTTTGGAGGAGTTGAGAGGGCTAGAGGGTCTCACAGAAGAGGAGAGGCACACACAAGAGGATACTGATGCAAATGCAGGCATGAGTATCAAACCAGAGAAAGGAAACTTCTGCACAGATGCAGGAGTTTAAATTGGAGCAAGGAGAAAGATGAAGTGAGGGAAGGAGAGGGTCCCCTGCGTTTCTTTTCAATTCCCCTCTGCCTCTACCTATTTATCAAGGTAAATGACTCGCTTTAATGGGCCAGAATAATATGCAGTGTTTGGCGGAGGCAATCTGCTTGCATATGTTGCCACTAATGTCGCCGGCATCCATAATGGGGTATCCTAATGAGGTACCTTCAGTGATGAGAAAGGCAGTAAACATTATAAATTCCTCTCAGGACCCTCAAAAGGGTGGGGGCCGCCCTGGGAAGATGATGGATGCATGAATAGATGGATGACAAGGGTCTGACAGCTGAGGTAGCGTTGGACACTGTCTCACTGATGCACTCCAATACCTTTTTAAAGGGACACTTCCAATGATTTGACTAAATTAGATAACTCTCAAGAGTGCCAGAAACACTTGGGCTGACATTGTCTATAATGCAAAGCAGAGCATCTTTTCCTCGACCCTTTCTGCCAAAATCTTTTAAACTCAATGCACCCAGGCTTTCTGTAGTTATAGTCCCCAACACCAAGCAGTGATAACACTAATGACATCATTGGGCACATTTTCTCAGAAATGAAAAATATACAACTATTTTCACTGGAATTTTCTAACTTGCTTAAACTTTGGTGTAGGGCTGGGCGATATATCAATATAAAAGATATATTGATATATTTGTTATATGGAATTAGACCATATTGCATATATCAATATAGTTTAAAAAAATTTCTTTCTTTATATGTAGATGCTGTCCTTACTAGGGTTTGTCATATCTAGTTATTTTGTAATGTTTGTTATTCTTTTCCTCATATAAATATATGTATTAAAGAAAAAGATTGGCCTATTTTATTTCTTAGGCTATTTTTATTGAAGCTATTTTTATTTATTTAAATGTGCACTCGTGGAGCTTTGATTTTTTTTAAAGTTATTCCTGTTGTTATACAGTATTTATGTTCACTTAAATAATAACTACTTGTGACATGTCATATTTGTCTTTGTCTTTGACTGAACATTTGCTCTCACTTTACGACAAAAATATCAGGATATACATCATATATCGATATTCAACCTAAATGTATCAGGATATGACTTTTGGTCCATATCGCCCAGCCCTACTTTGGTGTAATTGATTACTTAAGGGTATAATTTGTGACTTTCTGACATTAAAATGTCTAAAAAAGACTTTACCCATCGAATATATTCTGTTTAGCTGTGAGCTAACATTTTGTTAAATGTTTCTAACACTTTTTTTCCTTTGCACATTTGTCAGAGTTGTAGTTATCTGTGAAAAGTAGTCTAAAATGGACCTATAATCCAGTTTTAAGCCACATTTTTATGATAGATCACAGTTATTTTTAAATATAATGTAATCAGATCATAATCAGATGAAGAATTTCAGTCATCAGATCTCTAGATCTAACATAGGAAGATAAGGAAGTCAATGACAAATGTAAGCAGCAGCTGTCCATCGAACAGCCACACTGATTTTTTTTAAGTGAAATTGCTTTCTTCAGTGTTTTTACTCGAGCTAATCAATTGGTCTGATTGTTTTTGAGAGGAGGAGACCTCTGGGGATAATTTATCTTGTTGTTAAAAGTAAGAAATCAATCAACACTGAAGGAATCCTTACAGAGAAGCTGACTAGAGGAGCTAAAGCTGGACCATATTGAAACTCAGACTTTTGTTATCGTTTTGACTCAGCAGAAAATGACATAAGGTGCATAAAATTTACTGCAATCTCATGAAATAACCAAATAATGAAATGTAACTATCTTCAAAAAGGATATTTCAACTTTTGCCAATGTCAAGCATGCTAGGTTATATACTTGAGTATTTATTAGTCCATTTATAGAGCAGTGGCACTTCAAAAAAATCCTCATTGTCCTCTATCTCTCAGTGCGTAACGGGTTGTGATTGGTATACAGATGGATAGAAGGGGGAAAAAAACACATTTTAAAAGGGAGATGTCCTCTGGATTCACTGCCCTTCCCCTCTGTTGTTATCAAACTCACGTGGCTCCATGCTGTTTTGAATTAGGGCCATTAAAGCAGCACACTACAGGGTCACTGCTGCCGCTGGACACTCTGTAATACTCTCATTGTACCGTTTTGTTACTGTAATGGCTTTAGAATTTCAAAATAAAAATTCATCGACACCTCTGTCTTATACAGCCAGGACGGATTGTCAGAAAGCGGGCAAGGAGAAAGGCTGACTCAGAGGATAAATAAGGGGAGAGACATTAAGGCTACAGCTAATCTCACTAAAAGGGTTAGGACAAAGTGCTGCCGCCTCGGCCGTCTCTCTCGCTTCCCCTCTCCCTCTATCCTTAAATCAATTCATTCTGCAAGTCATTTCCTAGCATACTGTGCAGATAAATACCCAGCGTAAGGTAGCTTTTATGCCCAATTTACTGTAATAAACAACCCACTGGAGTGTATCCATTACAGTGTTTGTCTATGTGTGTGTCTTTAAGATTACAATAGCTCCCGGTGTGTTTGGATGTGATAAAAAAAAAACAGAGCCAGACACTTTTGTTCCGGAGGGGAAATAAGATTTGAGATAAGTTGTAAGGTGAGGAAAAGGTGAAAGCTGGCCAACAAGTCTCTGTGCAGGTCTCCGATTTCTGCTCAGGGAACCCTACTACCACACACACACACACACACACACACACACACAAATGCATGTGTACAGTACAGGCTGAAACAAGCTGACCTGCCAACTTGTGTGTATTTTAATACTGATGAGTCGAGGGATGTATGTCTCAGGTTCTATTTACAGTAGCCTATTACTGTTACATTCACAAACGGAGTGAAACACACGCACAAACACACCTGCCTGCCCTTCATATCTCAACGGCTCAATTCCTCAAACACACAGCCTCCGTTTGCTGCCCTTTTCTCTGCAGCAGTCATCTCATACCGGATTGTAGCACCCAGGTGCTTTGTTGGCCTGACAAACGGCCCGTTCCAGGGCGGACGGGTTATACACACACCACACAAGCTGAGGTAAACAAAGAGAGGGGACAGAGCGACTATGGGTAAACAACGCCACCATGTTACTGTATCACGCTTCCTAATCTTGCTTCCTTTAAAGATTATATGAGATTAAATTACCATATGAATTGATTGAGAACAGAGACAAATCTTTTTCTCTGTTTTAGATGTTTGTCCACAGGAAGAAGCTGTTTAACAGACTCAAATCACTTTTAAAAAAGAGCAGATGAGAGTGGATGATCACTCATTTGATGTCAGTATGACCTGAAATTGGCCCCCTGTCATTTTTCCCTCATTGTGGCCTTGTTTTTTACTGCAGTATACAAGAACAGTAGTATATATACAGCACAATCATGGTTAGAAGTAAGGAGAACTCAAACATGTCTTTTGTGCTGTATAACACATTAATAATGCCATATAATTCAATGTTAGAGTGATTAAATGTGACTATTTTAAGCTTAAATTTGGTTATTTTTCCTTCCTGGAGCATTTATAACATGTGATTCATTCAAAGACTATCACAAATATTGAAATTTGATGAAAATTTTTGTTTTTACAATTTCAGGCTATGATAAATGGCATCATTTTGTCAATTTATTTAGGGAAAACAGGCAGGTCGGGGGGTTCAGAGGGAGAATAGGATATGATATGATTTGATCGGTATCTCAGTGCAGCAGCACAGCAATCACTGTTTACATGGTTATCAGGTAACAATAAGAATATCAATAGGCAAACAATAAGCTATCAAGTCACTAATTCGGCTGTATTTAGACATAAATAAGTGGTTATTTAAGAGGACAAACTCAGGTCGTTTCACTTTTAGAGGGAAACTGACATTTCCAGACATGCC